>NW_020271856.1:781774-850987 GCF_003268045.1 Sipha flava | reverse complement strand
TTTAAAATTGTATTTACTCAAATGGACATCTTTAAAAAATAATTATAGTTTAGTAATTCTGAGTATTTTTAAAACAGTATAAAAACCCATGTAAATATTAAACCACATTTTAGGATCAAAATATAAAAAGCGAAACACCTAGGCTGGGTGAGATATTTAGGTATGAATAAGTATCAATAGGTATGAATTAGGTAGATTGAACTGCAAAGATAATTTTATGAAAAACTTGAATCAAATTTTCAAGCCATAAGTATAAAAATTGGAAATATTATATATCTAATTTTCATGATTTTATTGTTTTTAAAAATATAATATTTAATTATTTGTAATTCTTTTTTTTTTTCTTTTTTTTTTGAAATTGAGTTCATATTTTTTTTTTCATCAGGAATATGACCAAAATTATTTTATGAATATAGTAAATTTATTATAGTTAATATTTTACAGGCATGCTACTGCTATTTCATTACGATCATAAATTCCCAAATTTCGTTATTTCACTTGCACAAGTAGGAACGAGATTGCATGTTCGTCAATCTCAGTAAAATACCCGTAAACACTATGACATTATGTATTACCCCGTCTAAACTAGAAAAAAATAAATAAATTGACGTCATTAAAACAAAATAAAACCCATCGGATACAAAAATTGGATTACAACGATTAACAAACAACTTTATGTCCATAGAGAATGTCATGTGAAAATCTTTACGATCGCGACGTGAAATAAATATATCCTCGGCGCCCGTTAACCATGCCGCTGTTCAAACCTCGCATAAAAACTTAATACGCACAAAAATATGACGTTTCGAGTGATCAATCGAGTAGAAAACGTTGTCATGCTGCAATAGCGTTATAACCAGGTGTTGGTATGACAGTACGAATCAAACGTTTACAAACTTTTCAATCCCATTTTCGAGTAATTTAACGAACACTTATTTACCCCCGTACATCAAATGTGAAACCAGAAAACCCCACGTCTCCGCGTTTATATGAACGTTGCTGTTTAAACAGGTCGTGTTGTATTGTTCGCTGGTATAATACGGAGTGTAGTATTAAGGGTTATGTAGTCAAGTGTCCGGCGGCTGAGGAAAACAAAGTCTCGAGATAATAGGGGACGTGGGAAAACGACAGGTGTGTGTAAGTTTGTGTATATACGTGTGCACGTAGCTCAATATACGAATGACGAAAGAGCACACAAAGAAACGTGAGACGTTGCGCTGTAAGATCTATCAATGCGTTGATCTCGTGTCGTATTTTTCTTACTCGTTTTGTAGTCGTCCTGTTTTGCTTGCGGGTCGTATCGGTAAAATCAACAATATCGTTGTCGTTTCAGTGGAAATATATTTAAATATATATTTATTTTTATTTTTTTCATTATAGGAAATCTCGTAGAAAAACAAACGCGGACCCGTACATAACAGCAATAAAATAACACAAGCGTTATGAAATCCAAAATAAATTATTAGGTTTTGCATATTGTATTTTATTTTTATTATTAACAATCCATGTAGTTTTTATTTATTATTTAATTGGTTAAATAGTTTTACTAAGCAATAACTATTACATGGTGTGTGTATATTATGCAATGATATAAATAATAAAGTTATAAATTAGCTGGTACATTGTTTAATTAGAGTTGATTTTCTATACGATTAGAACGAAGATTAAAGTTAAACAGAAATTAAAATGTTAATTACACGTCTCTTAAATTAAATAACGCTAGTTAAATCTTTCAGTCCCTAATAATTTTTTTTGTTGCAATTTTTGGAACCATTGGGGTATTATTTATGTATATTACCAATTTTGAGAATTTTGGATTTCAGGTGAATGAGTTAGCTATGGCATTGTTCAAAAAATAAATTTTATTAGTTAAACATTTAAATAACGACATATATTAAACAGTAAAAATTGAAATAAACAAATTTAAATGGTTAAAAATTTAACGATTATTTTTAAAATGTGTTCATTTACTTATTTTCTATCACATATTTTTAGGAACTTTATTTTTTTGTGGTACAATGTAAAACATTCATTTATATTTGTGAAACACAAGTGAAATCTACATTTTTTACAAAATACATGAAAGCGGGACTTGCATCCATTATAATTGCAACGAATGGCATTATTTAATTTGTCAAAATGAGGATGATGATTAACTTAATCATACCTTACTTCATCAAATGTTCGCTGGTAAATTATTTTAATATTTTTTTTCTTTTTTTGGCATTTCTGGAGTTGAGGATGGTGATGGTGATGATAAAACTGGACTACATTTTTAACCTAACCTTCCTTATAACAATATTTCCAACCAAAATAAGAGTTTCAGCCGAATGTTATTTGAAATGCAATAAATCCATAATATGTATTTTATCAATACTTAAATTCTACTATCCATTTTATATTCTAGCCAACTATTTACTATTGCCATATTAAAAGCATGTGTAACCATTCATAAAGTCCATTTTCTTGATTTAATAAAAGTTTTAAAGAAACTTATTAATTGATCATGTTTTTCAACACCTCCCATTGATTGTTTGTAAAGTTTCACTATTTCTGGCCTGTTTATTAAAATATTTTTTTTCTTTTTTATCATATCATGAAACTTCATCTGGAGTTCCTGAAGTTATACAATTTGACCCTAATAAAACTGGCTAGTTATCATACCATTTAAAAGTCCAATGTTGCTGTTGTGTATATTAAAACTTAACTCAAATGTAGTTCCACGGCCTATTATAGATAACTCTTTATCAGTCAAAAATGGTGATTTAACGAATCTTTTAACTCTAAGAGTTTCTGCAGCAAAAATGTGTTTATGTTATTAATGTATAAAGTAGATTAAAAAAATTGAAGAAATTATCCATTAATAAAAAATGTTAATTTTTTCTAGTAGATTCATAAGATGTAAAACAACAGTACCTACTACCTCCTAAACTATAGGTTTTTTGTATATCTTGATTTAGTTCTGTAGTAGATCCTTGGTATATTACAAAGTTATAAATTAGATCTGCCCCACATAACAAGTACATTTTGATTCCTCATGGATTTGGTTTACCTCCCATATACTGTTTTACTCTGAGTTTTTATTTATATGGAACTATTTGTTTATCAACATAATATGTTTTATGAATTACCCGTTGAACAGAATATATTATATTCTGCTCAACGGGTAATTCATTACATGTTTTTTTTTTAATAAATCTTTATTTATTTAATAAAATTTTTAATAAAATTTTAATTAATAAATAATTTCCTAACTTTTATAAACCGGTCTGTATTGTTTATAGGAATGGTATTGTTGTCAATAACATAAAAATTGAATCGTAATTCAAATAATCTATTTCGTGTCATAACATAAGCAATAGTATTTACTCTACTTATTTGTTCTCAGTCATACGGATTCGAGGTAAATTGAATACACCCATATATAAGATAATACCTACAAATATTTTTATTTCTTTTGAACTGATAGGTCTCCAATTTAATTTTCCTGTTTGCTCAGCATATATATATATATATAGGTATTATAATTGGTCATACTCATTTTCTGGAAAATATTTTGAAAAATAGTCAAGTGGTATAGGTATACGATAAAGATACAAGTGCTCATGAGATTTTTACAAAACAATATTTGGAGGAACAAAAGGTTGTTTTTTCCATCGAATATTGCACTTTTCTATACATGCTAGACTAGAAGTTGCAGGAGTGTTTGTTTCAATAATTTCATTGGTAACTGTAAAATTTTACCCTTAGTTTCAATAGTTTGATCATTAATTACATTTCTCAGCCCCCGATTTTGTGTCTGATATCTTGGTTGAATCAGTACTCATTGGCTACAAAGTGTAAGAAATACACATACTCTACTGCCTACAGTAATGTAATAATCTAAATTGAATACTTACAATTATTTAATTTTCCTTATCGGGACTGAAAGGATTAACATCATCTTCATCTAATAGTTAATTAAAATCACCATCATTATAATTGTTCTTAAAACAATCAAATTCTCTTTATTGAAAATATTCATCTTATTTATCAGATAAATCAGATAATTCTGAATTTGCACCATCTTCTACCCGATTAACAATTTCAAAGAGTGAGGTCGGTTAAATTGACCGATGGGTGCATAGAGTGTGAACTTTATTTTGAACTATTTTTAAACTTTGTTTGGTGTCTGGTCCGTGCAATAGACTGAACAGTTTAAAGATTAAAATTATTTCACATTTGTCGACGGTTCAATTGACTACAAAAATCAATGCATGCATATATGAATTCATAGGATCCGACTTTGAGATTTTAGGACGGAGAGCGATTGCCCCCATAAAATCAGTGCTTATGTATGGGTTTATATATATATATATATATATATATAAACTCAGACGTGTTCAGACCATGGTTGCCGGAGAAGCACAAGACATTTTTGAATCAGCAATACCAGTTTTTTAGTTATAAAGATTTTATATAGATATAAGATTTTTTTCTTCCTTACATGACTTTTTGCGAGGCACAATCCGCTAAAAAAATGCAGTATGCTTTTATTAAATAAATACAGACGGTAATTTCCCGCCAACTATTTATTTTTTAGATGGACGAATTATTTTCTACTATTTTCTTTAGTTGTTTCTTGTTTTGTCAAATTCTCTGAGTATAGGCTGTAGATCTAAAAATAAATATCATAATTTAAAACTCAATAACAATAATATACAGTTATTAACGACAGTACATTAAAAATAGTACCTATAATGCTTAACATAACAATATCCGAGTCAAACACGGTGCTTGTCTCAATCTAAAACTACAAAATAAAAATAGTAGATCTCCATATAATGTACAAACTCGATAGCGACAGTATAAAATAATATATTTGTCTGGAGTTATTATTTACTGCGTGCTCGTTATCAAAGGTTAACTTATTGTGCACCGCTTTAAAGAAATTTCTTTTTACATTTTATTGTTGTTTCGTTTTACAAGACACAGCACATCTGTCATTTATTAAAGGTAAAGGAATAAGGTATGTACTACTTTAATATACTTTAATATAATAATTATACCTACCATAGAATATATTATATGTAAAATAAATAGGTAGCAGGGAAGTACAAATAGCACTATTGCAATTAAAAATTAACACTTAAAAAACACTTTCAATATGTAAGTAATAAATATTTATTTTATTTTTTTTTAAAGTAGGTAGTACAATATAATATATCGACATTATTTTTACCTTTAGTGCTATAGCGATAAGCAGGTAAGATACGGTAATACAATGTATAATTTAAATACCAGTACACATTTTAAAATGCACTGTATATTGTTTAATATATTTAAAGTGATGGGTAGATAAAATTAAGATTAATTAATGCTTATTAAAACTGAATGAACATTTATTTTATGTTTACGAAATTTATAGTTTATATCAAGCATGTCAATCTGGCGGCCAATACGTTAAGATACTTATACTAGATACTACTGTTTATTATATATAATATTAATATGTAGTTATAAAATATATTTAAGGCATATCCCATAGGTGTGATATTAATATGATAATAGCATAATTTCTTTAATTATTATAATATATACACTTCTATATTGTATATCTGTTTGTTATGATGCTTTATTCAACAAACAATACTCTTACATTCTTTTAATAATCTATTATTTATATTTACTTCAGTATATGCATTTTCCATCTACGAGCTAGTTTTACTTGTAATCTGCTAACATATTATTCTTTTTTAGATCCAAAAGTATGATATCAATATGTATATTATGATATATTACAATAAATATTATACTATTATGCTTCTTTCACATTAAATTGACCTATTTTAGCTTAAATCACCAACAATTTATTTGATTTTGTATTTATGTATTTTAGAAACACTGTCTGGTTGGATAAATACCGCACAAGACCTCAATGTATTTAAAAAAAATAATAGCAAATATTTTAAAACATTGCCGTCAATGTTAACATCAGAAATTAATTT
This sequence comes from Sipha flava, assembly GCF_003268045.1. NCBI lineage: Eukaryota > Metazoa > Arthropoda > Insecta > Hemiptera > Aphididae > Sipha > Sipha flava. The sequence goes on along the minus strand of NW_020271856.1, from coordinate 845,000 downwards.
TACAGATACAATCCCCAAAATAGTTATTAATTTAATTTATATTTTTTATATTTGAAGTTTATAAGCATATATACAGGAATAAATAAATTTATCTTAATATTTCATAATACTATTAATTTGTGTTACTTATATTATTTTAAAAATTATCCTTTTTCAAATCAGTATGTATATATATATATATATATATATATATATATATATATTTTTATTATAATATACCTACTTATAGACATTATTTATTCAATTTAAATCATACAATTTTATTTTATTAAATAAAAACAAAATTAAAAATGTAATAACTTATGAGTAGCAATATAACATCATTATGTATACATAATTTAACAAATAATAATGATCATTATTATAGGTAGGTATACAATTATTTTATTCAAAATAATAAAATTCTATGCAAGACATGTATAATATTTTATATATCAAAATTTGAATAAATATGATTGACTGCCGTGTACATAAAGGTATTATAATAGTATAACAGTAACATATTATAATGTGGTTGCACGCAATTGAAATTATATTATTAAAAAAAAAATGAATATTTAAAAGTTAAGGCCAAGGTAAAAAAGGTTGTTGATTAATACCTGGGCCAAGTACAGATAAAAATTGCAGTGGGTGCGAGTGAAGATTGCGTACTTTTCCCCACTTCAAAATAGCGCTATCATTATTAATTAAATAAAGTCTGGTCACTACATTTTAATTTTTGTGAAACCATCAACTAGTAAACCCTTCAACCGTCTCCACATCAAATTTGGACTTTAGCGGAACCGTCAACTAGTGAACCTTACAACCGTCTTCACTTTAAATTTCCACTTTAGCGAACCCGTCAATAAATGAACCTTACAACCGTCCCAACACTGAATTTTCACTTTGGTTTAACTCGGTGCACTCCATGTTAAATCTGGTATGCAAATTACAGTTTAGACCGTGTTTAGAACGGGATTTGAACGCGGTGCAACACCACTATATTATAAATGATAGTAAATCGTGTGTGAACCCAAATTGTTACTCGAGATAATAGTTCCAAAATATGTTCATCTGTTAAAATACTACGAGATTCTATTTCTATAATAACAAAGTAAATGATATTCCCTTGCAATTTATAGAAATATAATATGAAATTTTAAATTTTTTCATACATACCAAAAGATCATCAATAAGGAAATACAATTATACGCATTTCGTACAATATTGCTTGAAATTTAAAAATTAACTAATAAGTAAAACAATAACTAGCTCATTAAATAAATATTATATGATTTACATTAGGTATAAAAATATTATTTAACAAATTTCAAATGTTCATAACAGTGATGAGAATTATTCGAGTATTCTAGTATTCGAATACTGATATTCAAATATTCGAATTACTTACGGTGGAGATATTCGAATTCAAATATATGTTACATCTCTAGTTCATAATAAAGAAATAAAACTAATAAAAGTATAACATGTTTTGATATCACGAACGCCCAATGGCCTTCTCGGAGGCTAAACAATAAACACATTTTGCACCATTTGGAAGTGTAAATTAAATTTCGACTATTTTTTGCTAACAGTATCAATGTTTTCAAGGGCATTACAAAAAATCAGATTTTTGTAACATTTGAGCGAATAATCAACAATAAACAAACTGATAACAATAAAATTAAAAATTCTTAAAAATATTTTTTTAAGTTCAATCATGTCTTAAGCGACAATTTAAACAGGTCTGTTTATATTTTTTAATTAATCTATGTAAAATTTCACATATTATTAATCAATTCATTCGTCACTACCGCTTATAATTAATTTCTTATCAATTTGTGAACTTAATAGCCTTCTTAAAACAAATTTCGCTTACAATTTAATAATATTCTTAGTTGAAGCCATCAAATATGATATAATACGAGTATACTCATTTTCTATAAAACACGCAATTCCGCATGCTTGCATATCATACTTGATTTCGTTTTACACCATGATGTAAGACGAAATTTTTTAAGTTTTCGCCATCGAGATGAATTGAAATTTACTCTGTACATGTGTACGCATCTTTTGTGAGGTTAAACAAACGCCGAAAATGCATGTTATTTAGTACACGTTTTCTGAAATCTTTTAAAGCTAACGTGTGAATTTATCACTTGTAACAATAACATGATGAGTTACTAAGTTATTTTTCATGTCAAAAGTCTCACGTCGTATTGACTTTAAATGGAAACCGGATTTCCTTTATTGGAATTATATTTTGATAACGTCCGTTCCGTTTTTATGTCACTAAGTCTGTCATTAATACATAAGCATATATTAATACATCCGCGATTCTAACCAAAATACGTGATGCACAATTTTCGCACTAAACTTCGTTTTCACGTGAAAAAATATTTTCAAAAACTAAAAACTATTTCATAACACGTTTGGCCAATAATACCATGTACATTGTACCTATACTAGTATGTATATTAAGATGAGAAATAGTTTTGTTTTATAATTTTATATACATACTCGCATTTTTAATTTAAAGGGATAATAAAAGGCGAGAATTGTTATCATAAGACATGGGAATGTAACACTTTTAGGTTATTATATTATTTTACACTCAAAATTCCTCAAATTGTTGAAAACTCACATTAATAAATTACACTCAGGTTTTGTGCTACAATACGATCTAAAACAAATCATAAAAAATCCAAACTGAATTAAATAAATCTGGTCATCGTAAATTATATTTAAAATATCGATAATGAAGAACGCCATAGAGTATAGTAGGTATATAATATATGAAATGTTATACAATTAATCGTTATACAAGTGAGACTTCCTATACTTGATAATCTTATTACGTGAAAAATACCTGTGAGTGTGTGTCTGAATGTACGTGTCAATCATACATATCACGTGTATACAGATTATTTTATTTTTAAAACCTTTAATATGTTTCTCAAATAAAACACTTGTTAGAGATCCGTCCGTATAGTCGATAACAGTTCACAACTTTGGCCTAACTGCTGACTTTGTTTTTTGGTTACTGATTGTCAATCTATGTTTTTTCGACCAAATATGAATAAAACGATAACAAACGGTATTTTCGAATGCGTTTGATGGATGTTATAAGTACAAGTATAAATACACTATATGGCTGAAGCTGGACAAAGTGTACAAAAGATGCGATTTTAGTGAGCAAGTAGAATGAGTGAATGACGTGTATGTATATATTTATATTCGCTTATGTATAAAGAAAAATATTTGAATTATCTATGAAAAAAAAGAAAAAAAAACTCACATACCCTTGAAGCAAATGAACGAGAAAATTGTATACGAACCCTCGAAATGCGCTTGGGTATGAAAGCCATTTGTATATAAACAAAATGAAAACTACAACTGTGCATATTACTTGCTACACTTACGATGGAGTATGACTTATCTTTTTCACGACGATACAATTGCGTGGAGAGATTATACTCCGATGCATTCCTTTTCTTGTCCACAGCGCTCGTAATTGGATACCGCAGCTGAAACTGACGTGAATATTTTGGGTATATGAACGAACAATAAGATAATTACTTTTAACAAAATGCAAATTTAAAACTACAAAAACTTTTTCTTCCGATCCGGTAAGGTCATTTTTTCCCCCTTACGACACTGTTTGTCGGGTGCATTGGCGTTTTAAAATAAATCAACCCTTGCGTTTTTTCCCTTACTCATTCTAAACACAGTATGTAAATTTTTTCACGATTTTAAGTAATATTAATATGAGTTAATTAGGAAAATATTAAACCGATTATGGCATCATGACCTTATATTTATTCATATTTTGGGTCCGTGTGGCAAAAATGTTATTTTTTAAAACAGGAAAAAAAATCCTAAGCAATTTATGCACTTTAAAAAAAAATTGTAGGCTTGCTTCCAGGGTCAATATGATGCAGTTATTACATAATATTATTCGTTTATAAAAAATACACACTATGATATTATTTGTTTACAAATATACATATCAATAACAAAGACATGATGTATCTGTGTGGATGAATATTTGAGGCGTGTAGTGATTAATTAAATTTTATATAGTATCCGTTTCTCGAATGGAAAAAATAAAAAACTTAAATTAATTAAAAATCGATTAAAAATCACTCTCAAATCCGGACAAACGCACTGCCGTGCTGCGAAAACAAAAAGCGTTTTCCGCAAAAATAATACTGAAGTGAGTGTGTATTTAGTATGATACATGTATATATATATATATAAACAATGTTGTATAAACGATGCCGTCGAGTATTCAACTGGTAAAACATATAACTGATAGTGTTTGTCTAAAATAATATTATTGACAGCCCACTAACGTGTGAATATTTGATCGAATAATATATATATATATATATATATATATATATATATTCGCACTTATATCGTGTATGTTTGTTATTAATTAGTTACGGCGATTTATCCCGTAAATAACCGTCTGTTAAACATGCATATTCATATGCACAACTAAACGTTGTCGCAACGAACGTAATAAATTTATTGCGGCAATAATAAATAATAATACGACCGATTTACGCGGGTACGTGGGAAAGGGTATGGGTGCAAAAAAGTAAATATATATATCAAAATCTGTTCCACGGTTTTGGTACTGGAGGTCGTGAAATCTAGTGATTTCGACCATCAAAATTCAACGTTTAGTATTTCGGGTACATTAAATAATTATTCAAGTCATGTCACCGTATTGGTTATCGGTCTACTACATAGTTTATGGACGTGTCATAAATTGTGACGCGTTCGAACGCAAGATAGTTTCGTTTGGTCGAATTCTCCCTTGACCGTATATCATATTTCGTTAAGTCTTTGCACTGTCAATATTATCAAACAGATATTCGTATATTAACCGATACTATATGTGTTTTTTTGCAGGCACGAGATGTCCGAAGTATCTTATCGATCACGAGTTTAAATTGATCATCGGTTTATACGATTTGGTAAGTCAAACTTAAAAACAATTATATTATATCATATTTGATTTCCATTTGCAAGCTTATGACTATAATAAAGTAAATAAATACCACGCACAAAAATTGGTTATTTTTTTAATCATATTGATTTTTAATCATTTAAAAAACATGGTCAATTTTATTTTATTAAATGCATACGAAAGCAGTGGTTTTAATTATAAAATCATAATATATTATATCTGACTTTGATTTCAAATTAATATTTATACTATTACGTGATTCATGACGGTTTTAAAGCCATTTAAGTGACAAAAAAAACCTTATGCTCCAATGATTAATTACATATATGTAATTAATATGTAATTAGTGTAATATTGTGTAATTAATATGTATTTATAAATACATAGTATTATAATATTTTACTATTGTATTATTCATAGCATAATAGCCAGTAATCAGATTAAAATACATGCTAAATTATTAGTTTTTTCAATTAATTTAGTGATTATGAGTGAAAAACCAATATTCAATAGACCAATTAGTCCATTTGAGTAGCAATGTCGGAAAGTAGGTACACAGTAAAATGTACTCATAATAACAACCATTTAACTATAAAGATATTGAATTATTATTTTAATTACCTACGTAATAAATGAACTATAAATTACGTGCACACATTACATTTATGATGCGTCAACACTATCGTTAATAATTTTTTTTCATTAAAAGCATTTTTGTTACATACATTTTTTTTTTTTACTTTGATCGTATGAATTTTTCTTTTTAATAACTATTATGAAGTGGTATTACGTAGAGAACGTGATAAACGAAATTTAATTAATTTACATCAAATAAGTTGATAAATACGGTTTGAAATTATATATTATTTTAGGTTTTCAAATTATTTTGTTCTGAATTAAATGATTCAGTTTATTAATCACATACAAAAATAATAATATAAATAACTATATTCTATACAAATTTATTTACGATTCATAAATTTGATATACAATTCTTGAAGTCCATATTTGAACAACATTTGTTTATTTCTATATCTATTGAGTCTTAGGTCAAACAATTTGACCATATAATTACTGAACGTGATAAAATATTCGAAATAATATACACTTTGATGTATTTTCATTTTATGCAACGGTATTTGAATTTAATAGCATTTTTTTTCTGTTATTCACAATTCGAGGTCTCCACCACTGAAAATAGTTAAACAGTGTTAATTTAAACAGTTCAATTATTTACTATGAATTTATAATTAATAAAAATACATACAATAATATTTGTGAAATTCATCGTCTATTTTAGAAATTAATTGATTTCATAAAAAAGTTCATTAAAATTATGATATTATAAAACCACACCAGTGCACTGATATGTATCATAGCCTATTTCTTAACATTTAATCATATGATTAGGTAAATTACTAAAATCACAATATTTAGATATTAATCATAGAGTTATGATTAATATATTATATCTAACCTAATCTAGATACTTTATTATAAGTAATCACTTATTCACAAGTTTTTTTGTATAACATTTTTACTAAAGTATGAAAATATTGAATCCCATTAATTTAAATTAATTATATTAATTAACTGTAACATTATGTTTCATTGTTTTAATACAAAATTAATAACTTTACTAGAGTTACGAATATGTGATTTATGAAAAATAAGTTTACTATCATATAGAGGATTCGTTAATCTTTATTTGTATTTGTCCACCTTTTCGTATTAATCCAAATAAATATTTAAAATAATGCTATTACCATTTCATGTTCGAAATATTAGTTTTAAATTTCTTGGATTTTATTCATTTTGTCGTAAACATTATACAAGAAAATAATTTATTTTATACAATATATCACTTGTGACGATATTTAAACTTTTCACATTATGCACTATATTATAATAGTATCTATACATATTTTCTGATACACAGTATTTGTTATGAGTTACAAAAATAAAAAGTAACAGCATTTTTATTTTAAAAGTTTAATATTAAATTCAAAAATGTTTTGCTTTTTCAAATTCATCAATGGTTTATACATATTTAAGTACAATAATATAATAGTAGTACTTATCTAAATACATTCATAACTATACTCAAAACTTAAATACAATTATTGTGACATCAAAAATAACTTTATATTATTTAAATAGTATTTAAATAATACCTTAACATTTTTTGGCAAAGTTGGTTGGTTAAGTAAATAGTATTATAGCTTTGGTTTAATTAACTTATACAATATTGAAAAATTATTATATAATTGTATTTTTATGATACATTTTAGTTAATTTGAATCACAAAATTGTTTAGTGTGTTTAGTGTTTAATAAAAAATAACATAAAATATAAGTACAATTCAAAAGGTACATTAACTTGTTCTAGTCCATAAATTATAAAATTACAAACTACAATAATAATATAATTGCTATGTTGAGTAGATGAGGTACAATATCATTCTTCAAATTATAATATTTTATTGCAAAGTTAATTTTTTTAATGACTTATTAGTGAAAAATACCGCGTTTGATTATATTATTAATAACTCTTATATTCCATATTAAATATGTATAACATATAAGTCGTTAAAGAATACAATACGCAGCGATAACTGTGATACGACAGTTAAAAATGGATGTTTTTCTTTAGTTCAATTGATGTTTATTCGGATATATTTACGGTCATACGTCAAGAATGGCGACTTGAACTGATTGAGATAGTGATCTACATTTTCATGGAAAAAAAAAAAAAAAAAAGTCTGGTCCAAAACTCTGATGTAGCGAATCCGTCCGATCATATCTGCCGTATATCACCAATGTCACATTAGAAAATGAAGAAAACATAATAGTAGAAGAAGAGTGGAAAACAGTAACCACAAGTAATTGTTCGAGTCGAGAAAATCTTCACTAGATCGAGAGAATAAGAAGAAAATGAGTGTAATTTGTCCACGTCAGCTTCGGAATCTACAAAAACAAGTGCAGAAGTTTATGTTTAAAGTCAGGATAAAATTTTTAATAGCCGTAAAGGGCATCGGTAATCTTGACCAACAGACTGCTGCTGCTACACTAACAACACTCTGGGAGCTTAAAATCCCACCTCGGCCATGAGTGAAATATAGGCTAAGCGATGTGCCCTGCAGGATTAACGGAGCATAATTAATTTTGTTTGGAATTTGCATCGCCCTAAGGCACAGTCATTTACAATCTTGCGTTCTTTGTTATTTTTTATTTTTTTATTTTTTTTCTACTCATTCATATACCCTGTTTGCCTCCCCGTTCGTGGTCGAACTAAATTCGTTTAGGTACCCCGAACACTTCAAGAGCTCTTGGGCCAGATAATAATGAATATTATCAAGGTGCGAGTAATGAGCACACATAACAATTAATGCAAACAACCCAACGTAATATACGTAGACGAAACGAGAATAATTTATACAACCGGAAAACATTACCAAATTAATCATTATTCGTTATAAGACCAACGGAAGCACATACTTTTTAGACATATTTTGATTGCGTATAAGATTCTCAGAAGAACTCAAATAACGAGATTGTTGATTAAAAAAATGTTAATACAATTTATCTTCATATTTCATTACTTTTGGAACGTTAACACTAAACACGTACCTATTCGTAATTTTTGTAAGCAATTCGTCAGTTTACCTTATCCAATTGCGAAATCTGTGTTTCAAACGCGTGTATTTACTGTGTGTAGATATATTGTATGGGCTTGTTTCGGGGTATGGCCAAAAGTTATTATTCACGGTGAAATGTAATTATAATTTTATTCTCGTAATATTTATATGTGATACGAACCTAAAACACATATGAGATAAAATAACAAATCATTTACAATGACATTCAATGAACCATCAATAAAAGGTTGTAATAATTGAAGTAATAATTCCATTGGGATGTAGGGGGTTAAATAATAATATTTTCTTGTTCCGCTTGAAAGCGTTTCGAAAAAAAAAAATCCAGTCTCGTCAGCATTATAAATCTAATGCTTAACGATATACGTTTCACGTGATCGTAGCCTTAAAATATTTTATAGCCTTGCAATTTTGAGTTCACCGATGACTTGATTATATACTATAGCTATTCGATAATAGTCTCGGAAGCCCGTTATAAATGCTTTAATAAAAATCACCAAATCTGACCGGTTGAAAGATTTGATTATTGAAGAGAAGACTTTCGTCGGTTTACTACTCAAATGATTCCACTATGTGAATAAGATATGATGGTACTATTGGTGTGAAAATATCGAAATATTTCAAAATCTGAGGTTCTGTTCACCAAAAGTCGACGCGCAATCACTAGGCCACCGTGGCTTATCTTTTCACTCGTGATTTTACATTTATCTAGTGAAAATATCCGTGTTATATGGCTTTAAGAGTGATAAATACGAAACACGTCGGACTCTAAGCCAATGTTTCTCAAAAATAGTGCCGTGAACATTTAATAGTGTAACTTAAAACAATTGTTGATATTTGAAATATAATTGAAAACACTTTAAAGAATAAATAAGATTATTTTGTGCGTTATATTTTAACCTTAATTAATTATCTTAATTATAAATGTAAACAAAAACTTTAGAGTAAAACTTAAACTTGTACTTGAAGTGTGTCGGAACTTAAGATAATTATTATAATAATATGGCTCAACTTAAAAAAAGTTTGGGTATCACTGGTCTGGACTGACAAATGTGTTTTACAATTCAATAATAGATTTTAGTCGACAGTTTCTTGATTTTCAAGACTAGCACTACAAGTGTCATTATTATACCGAGCGGGATTACTGAACTTAACCGCTCGTATTATTCCTTATCACCTCCATATTTTTATTACAGTTTATTTTCTTTAATTATTAAATTTTTATTATATTATATTATTTATGTATTATCTTTAGTTTACAATGTGGACTTAAATATGATTAAAGTAAGGACCAGTCGACGATTCCAACAGATTGCGATAACGTGAAATGTATCGTTTAGGGTTATTTTACCGTTACGTAAAACGATACGGGTGATTAAACTAGCCCGCGGGAATATTTAAGATACGGATGGAATACAATATATATGCATTTTAGGGGTTCCGATCCGACAAGGAATGCGGGCTGTCCTAAAGCAGACCTTACTTTGAGGAAAAAAATTATCAGAAATGGCGTGTTATTTTGCAATCTACTACATAATTATCCTCGGGAACGCCAAATTAACATCGCCTCTTTTGTTCGGCATAATAAGTACAGTATTTAACAATAATTGCTATCTATCTATTTTCGAATTTAGTTCCAATAATGTAATTTCAATTTCAATTTTTCAATTTTTTTACTTCGTATATAGTACCTCATTAATATACTAGTATGGGTTTAGGTTAGTTATGTATGAACGATACAGGACAAATCATAAAAATACAACGTATAACAGCATTATTGTGACTTACAACTGAGGAGCTTAATATCGAACACAGTTGTTTTAAGTTATTTTTTTGTATTTAATTAGATAATACATATACAATGGTTTCTGCTTAATATAAACGCTGTTTTACATGGAAATTCGAATTATATAAGCAAAATGGTCTGGTCCTAAATTCAATTTATATTAACAAAGTTAAAAATAACTGCATAATATGTGCACTCAGTTTGGTTAATGTGAGCAATACTCATTTTATCATAGTGTTAGAATTAACTAATATAATTCATTTATGTTGCATCTATGAGATGATGTTTATCAAAAGTAATAATAATCATTATCTTTTAATTCTGAATTAGATTTTGTTGTACATATAATTGAATGAATGTTAACCAATATAAAAAAAAAAAAAAGAAAAATCAAACTATAAAATTGTAGCTTTCTTTCACTAACTTGACAAAAATCATTTAAGATTTACCGTGAATTTCAACGCGATCCTAAACGTTTTCGATTATGTCTAGAAAAGATTTTTCCACCAAGGAAAAAATCGTGATTTTGGACAAAGTGAAGAATTTTCTCCAAAAACTTTACAACATAAGATCACTGAAAAATTATGCATTCCAAGACTATATTATTTTGTATATTTTTTATCCATTAATAAATTAATAACAAAATTAAAGTAAAATTTAATGTTTTTTTTCGATTTTATTATAGCTTATATGTATATAATAAAAACTTTTTAACATTAAAAATGTTTACATTTTTTAACTAAGTGCGGTTTATATTGCCAACCACTTGTGTGGTCAAATGGGTTTGGTCCCAAAGTGTCCACATTAAACGGTAATCACCGTATATGCTACTCGTACCTACCGGGTCAATTCAAATAAACGACCAACATTTTTTCTATTTATTCATGTAATTATATGTCATTTTCCAATTGCTCATATTTTATAATGTTTAATAGTAGAGCTGACGGTCTCATTAAACAAAAATCGGCAAAGTCTCGCAAATTATAAATGTTATTCATTTAAACCACTAAAAATCACTTAGTGATAAAATACCATTTTTACATTTTAGTACTATGTTTTAAAATACGTATATTTACATACATAATGGAAAACATGCATGGTGCCATTCGTAGAAGCGGTAGTATTAAAAACTACTATGCCATATATTATTTAAATAATGATAACACTTAAATATACATTTTTAGAGGACATCATTTTAACAATCCAGGCTCTATATTATACATTATAATATATAACTAAAGCTACAATGTAATTAAGACCTGACATACACAGGATAAATTATACTTGTTCCTTTCTTCTTTTTTAGTGTTTTTTTTTTTTTTTTTTTTGTAACATCGATATTTATTTTACACACCATACACGCTCAATAGTACAAAGTTTTTACCAAAACTGTATTATTACGAGTACATTATTTAAACTTATAGCTATATGTATACGACACTTAATCGGTTGTATAAAAATCATTACAGATTCAAGTAAAAATTGAACTGTAGGACATTGGTTAAGTATGTAAAATAAGTTTATTCTTACAGTCAAAATCTTGGAATTCTAATAACCAAGTTATTGATATTATTATTATTAATTTTTTTGCTCTTTGTGCAAAAAGAAAAATTAAATTATATAGTGATAATAATATCTTAGAAAAATATTTCTGTCTCTCTATGGACATATTGAGAGACTCTCAAAAGAAAGATGAAAGGTCATTCCGTATAATAAATATAAATCCTATTTGGTATTTGTCATTAAAGCATAATAATTATTGTATTGCAGTACTATAATGTATTATATTATAAATGTCGTACAACTCAAATTAAACTTAGTTCTACATTTTCTAGCGACCTTTCGAAGTTTCGAAATAACTTGATCCTTCATGTGAGATTAATAGTTTCCGGAAACAAACTTAAAACTTTCACATATGAAAAATTATTTTGTATTACCACATCGGAATTTAATATTTTCCGTAATTCGTTTTGTTTTTATCTCCTGTTGGTTCAGTTAGTCTCATTTTTTTTTTTTTTTTTTTTTTTTTAATAATTTCATCGATTCTGTTTTATTCGATGTCAGAACTGATATAGAAAGTAATTTTGCATGCATCAATGTTTATGAAAAGTATTACATTGTTATTACACACACCTAGTGTTAAAGAGTGCACATGATATGTATAGTAACATTTTGTTAACTAGGTATGTATAAAAAAAGATGTAGGCACCACAATGGTTTTAAATAAATGTTGGTGCATAAGTTCTTAAAATTAAAAACATTAAGAATTATTTCTATTGTCATTTTATATTATAGTGTTTGTATAACAATTAACCAGTAAAAATTATTCGAATACGCTTTAATTTGCAATAAAAATTTTTATTTTATTTAAAATAAATAAACAATTATTAGTTATTAGTACACTTTGCCTTAATAAAAAGTAAAATGGAAGTAAGAAAATAAAATGTACTCGTTTTCAAATTGTCAAAAACTTAATGAATCCTCATTATAATTATTTCGAAGAAGGTTGATTAAATTGAATTGTCTAAAGCTTGATGAAATATGTGGTTATTTAATCAAACACTAATATTTAAAATTTATAATTATTTAATAAAATGCAAAAAGCGAAGTTTAAAATGTATTCAACACCAAAAATACAAATTAAATTCAGTACTTAATAAAAATTAAAGAATAAGAATTCCTTCACTACTTTTACTTAATAAATCCAAATAAACAGTTTAAGTGAGCACCACTTTAGATTTTTAATGGCATTTACATTTAGAAACCGATAGTGCAATAACCTTGAATGATACGATTGTGGTTATGTTTATGAAATTGAATTATCATACGAAATAGATATTTGAAAAATTTAATGTCTATTTTAACATCTGAAACACATCTTATGCAAGAATATTATGTACATGGTCAGCCTTGTGTGTTTATAAAAACAATATGCTATTCCTTATAATAAAACATACATTTCTCCTTAACCAAAGGAACTATGAAAATGATCGTGCTACATTTTCTATTTATTAACATTTTTTGTTCTTCAATTCTTCAATTATTACCATAGCCTTTAACAAGTCAAAGTATTGTTGTTCTGTTAAGAAAATATGTAACTTTATAGAGATATGGAATATGGATTCAACAAAAATTAATACGCGGCAAGTATTTATAAAATAACCCGAAGAATAAAAGTATTAGAAGAAGAAGAAGAAAAAAATGTAAAATTTATTTTAACAGTGACATGATGAAACGTAAATAATTATAATTAAATGAAATGGAATCTGAACGTTCCCGATTTAGCGTAACCACTTCAGTAATGGGACGATGATAATATTTTTATATGCGTGTATTATATTGTACAACGGACCTCAAATGAAGATTATGATTAGTGTTACTATTGTTTCACTAAATAATGCAATGTGTATATTATAAAATCAATAATGTTACTATTTTTTATCATATTGTGAACCGGTGTAGAAATTATTTTTATTACCTTACACACTTAGGAATACCCGGTCGTTTAACGATCGGGTATTACTTGCATCGGTTTTAGTTCTTCGGCCACTCTGTAATATATGTGGTAGAATAAACTAATAACGTATTGTTAACGTGAACTTGGTTTGTTGAGATTTTATATACTTAATATTATTTTTTTTTATAGAACGACCAATATTTATTACAAATTTAATTTTACTAGATAAATTATTATTTTTGTATCTTTAAATCTACCTTTTTTATTGTCAAAATGGTAACGTGCCAAAATGTAATTTTGCCGAAATGTCCTTGGTAGGTACATAAACCATTGAAAGATATGTATTAAAAATAATTCCAATGAAATACTGGAAACATAACACATGTCATACATTGAATGCCTCATTTAATCAAAATACATAAATAATAAATAAAAACATGGTTAATATAATAATAAAAAATATAATAAAAATTAGTGAATTGTGAAATTTATTTATATATTAAAAACATAGTGATATTATTGTTATATCTTAATTTAAATAAGTTATAAGATTTGGTTAATTTTTCCTACGTGGATGAATATTAAGATTATATGGAATAACTAGGTGAACCATTCTATATACAAGAATTTCTATAGCATCAAAGTTGTCTATGTCGATCAAGGCATCTATGATAATAATGCAATTATGCATATTTTTACGAGAATTCAGGAAATTTTTCTCTAAATAGAACCTTCTAACCGATGTAATGAGTTGGTACCAAAGTTTTCATATCTTAATATAAGTTTTCGACTGTCGGATTCGGATCGTCTGGACATTTGTGCGAAATCAATTTTGTTTTTGTAATGTGTGAAAACTTTTTACATTTCTTGGAATAACAAATTATCATGTGAAAATCTGCATGACCATAGAAATTCTTTTGTTTGACATTGAATTTGCTTTTAGAGTTTGGTTCAGTTTCGATCAGACATACGGAATAGATTTTAAAATTGTCAATACAAATAAATTATTGCAAATTATTTTCATCATACATTTTAATGATGTATATAATACTATCAAAGAGTTGCTTTTTATAGTTATACATTAGTATGCGAAAAAAAACAATACCAGCGCAAATCTATAAGCCGAGATTCATATTTTATTTTTTTATTTTTTACGCGGAAAACGTATTTGAAAACCATTAATATCCCTCCATTTTTATAAAACAAACATAATCAACCAAACATAAATTTGTTTACAGTATTGATTGTTTGTAGTTGTACACTTCGGTTAGAATAATAAAAATTAAAAAATATAAACTAAGGAAAAATTTTTTAGGATTTTTCAATTACCGTTTCGGGAAAGAATTTGTTTCAAAATTAAAACTAACTGTTTGTAATGTACTCAATTAACAAAATTGTTAACTAACATGTTAAAAATAATTTCTTATTACAACGTTAAAGCGGGCGTTTTTATAGGCAATTTCAGTACATAACTATCGTTGATCATTTTGGTTGCCTACCCTCGCTAGTATTCATACGAATGCACTATTAAATAACAAATATTGAAATACTCTCAATTATTGATCCCTTTTATTAATCACGAAATAATTTATCAAAAACATGATACAAAGTAAACTTAAACTTAAATATTAATTTTTATTAATAAAAATTTCATATCCTATTTAACACTATAGTAAACCTGGTTATTTTCTGCTTATAACCAAATCATGTTTACTATTTTCAGCCTAGTTTTATATTATTCGAGAAATATTATATATTATATATATATAATATATAAATTTTATATTGTTCGAGAATAACCTATATTTTAAAATTGATTATCAAATTATAAATACAAATCCAACGTTTGTAATTTAAGACACGCTTTAAACTGATTTTTTTTTTTTTTTTTTTACTCAGCTACAATAATAACATTGAACGTTAAAAGCAATACCTCGAATAAACTACAAATTAATTTTACTCGAAAATGAATTCTTGATATGTTAAAACATTCCTACCTAATGCACCTGTTTGTAAAAGTAGTTTTTAATAATAAAAATTGTACTATAATCTGTTCAGATTAAGAGTGCCCAAACTCGCGCATGTCTACCGAGAAGCCGATAACGGTCGGACACCCGTCGATATCTAGACGCTCTATGATTCGTTGCCATTGTTCAATCGCCGTCGTTGTTGATCAAAGTCAGTGACTGCCGCCTTGTATACAGATTATTATTAAAAAAAAAAAGCTTATTATCCAAAATAGAAGTATAGCGTGGTGTTACGAAAAAAGTGTGGTAATACAGTTCACCACGTATAACAGCGTCGTAACGTGTTGGCATACTACAACGTTCCTGATGAAAAAAACACAGCGCAGTGAAAACCAGTTTTGGTCCAAGTGACTGGGCACTCTTATTCTGAATAGACTATATTCAAACTTTACTATGATTTAATTGATATTCAATAAATTCTTAATATAAAATTTTTAACCTGTGCAAGATGACTTCGTATCAGCAATAATTACCAGCATGTTAAAAGAGATAAATATGAATAAATATTTTCTTAATAAATAATAAAATTTAATCTTCAACAGAAATGGTTTTTTCTTTTTTTTTTCTCCGATATTTTATTTACTTTATAAAACATGTATAAATATGTATGAATATGACTGTATTATACAATGTAAATATATTTTTTCAGATTTTCAACTTTGTATTGCATTGATAAATGGTTAATATAATATAAAGTATAAATAAAATATGTTTAAATAGATTCTGGGTTTAATATCATTAAAGCTTAATCATTATGATGTGTCAATATGTTGTTTGTGATGTAAGGTTTACGATTATATTTCGACTACTATTTAATTATAACTAGTTTAATTGTATCATATGATATTATATTTCTCACTCAGACTTCTACGAAAAGGATATGATATGATCAATTATTGTATAAAACATATGATTGAATATACTATTTTATTATTGGACCAATATGAACGGCCTGCTTTCAGTCAACGCAACTTGTTTCAAAAGCACGTGGTTGACGAATAATATAATCTTGGTAATAATGGTAATCAATGCCTCAGTTTATGTACCAGAAGTAGCCCCAGGCGATTACTAAAGTTTGGCACCGACTGAGTATTCATAAATTAATGCAATTACACAAACGACCTTTATTAAATTAAACCTTTAATTAAAGTTCCCATTAATCTGCTCGTCTATGTCTAAAGCACATCAACAACTCACACGTAATTACCTACTGTTAAAATTCGTTAGTTATGATAATGGGATCCATAATAGTTAGCAAATTATTTAACATACGTCGTACGTTCAGCGAAAGTCATCTCAAATTTGGATTATATAATTGTATTATTATAACTATTTAATAACTTAAGCCATTGGTATTAAATTGATATTATAATAAATAGATTTTGATTCGATAGAAAAATATATAATTTTCAATTCATTTTCGAAATGATTACGTTATTAATTATAATTAAAAAAAAGTATTTCAAACTTAATTTAATACTCTTTCTATTTGAGTAAAGCTGTATATTTAGTGCGTTTCTCACAAAATATATATTGATAATTATTTATTCAATTATCTTTGTATAGCAAAATTTAAGCTAAGTTTTTGAACAAATCAATGATTACTATACAGTACTATCATTGTGTATTAATAAGATTATAAGTGTTAAATATGATTTAAACAAGTATCGTGTAATGTTACCGTTACCAATATAACTATATTCCTATTCACATTTTTTTAATTTTATTTTTATTTTATAAATCATAATTTTATCGAAATATTTACATGGTTTATAATATATCAGTGACCCTTCAACTAATTTTATTTTATTCAAATACTTACTTTAATGTAGGAATAAAATCATGATAACAATGTTAATATTTATAATAATAAAAATAGCAATAATAAGCATAATAATGATATAATAATATTAATAATAAGCAGGAATCATATGATTGTCGTTTCGGCAAATGGTTGAAGAGAAACGGTGAAAAAATAACAACCTATCCTTTTACGAATGACGACCATGACCCAACGAGTTTTCGTCACGTTCGTGAAAATATTACCACCATAAAAATAAACTATTATTACTGTTGCCAATGCAGCAACGTATCCTGGGCCTGAGATTTTACGACCGAAAAATGGACGTTCTTTTACTAGACTTGGCCGAGCTTAATAAGTTTCTTATTGTAAAATAAAAAAAAATAAACTTTTCACCTTCGAAACTCATCGAGAAAGTTCGCCGTGTCGTAAACCGACCGTATACGTTTTTAGATATTTGCGTTGGTCGACTGTAACTTATTTTGAAAAAATCTAAGGAAAATACCATAATATATTCTGGTACATGTTTGTAATTTATCATGAATAGCGACTGGAATATTGTATGTTCAAATATCCGATATTATAGACATGATAAATGATATGTTAAATGTTACATTACTATACGTAACATTTACCGTTTATCTTTTATTTTTATTTTATCGATAATATTCCTATTTTGACTTTTGTGAAATCCTATAATATGAAAATATAATCTAAAATATCCAACTAATTAAATTTCAATGACAATAACAAAAATAGTTAATATGTAACATTACTGGTTAATTACTTATAAGTTCATTAATTTTAATTACTTTAATGTATGAATACATTAATATCAATGAACAACTTGACAATTTTTTTTCACGCTTTTTATAAATAATTTTAAATTAAAATCTATTTATATTCTTAAAAGTTTTCTCAAGAACAAATATAAAGAGTACGATTTATGTTCTTGTACACAGTAATAATATTAATTAATATTAACACAGTAATTCGTTCACTAATTGTTATACATAAGTCGCTTTTAAATAAATGTCACATCAAGTAAGAATTCGGTAATTAATTTTTCATAATTTATTATCACAAAACTAATAAGGAATGAATGGCCATGGTATGATCAGAACCCAAGGTTATTATAGATACATTATAAATAAAAAAAAACTATGTAACTGCTTTTTTAAGTGCGAACAATTGAAACGAGTCCAACTTCAAATTTTACCATTTTTTAACATTTATAAAATGATTAGGATTATGATATGATCGTTATTGTGCATTTGACGTTTATTTCTTCTTCATTCAGCGGCCTAGTCGTTATATTCTTTTGGCAGTGTTTCAGTAAAAACACATTTTCCCAAGCTCAAATATTGTTGGTTTTTTTTTCCACCGATACTGAATTATTTAAAATTTCCATCAAAAATACCTCTTTATAAGAACTTTTTTCGCATTTAATATGCTACAAAATACCTAATAATGGTCTCAAAATGATCACACAAAATAAAACATGAGAATAAATTTTCATCGCGTTGATATCATAAAATATAATTTGAAATAATATTAAAATGATTTAAAAAAAAGTATTAAAAACACTCATTGTAGTAAAATGAATTAATACTTCAATCCACTCAGAATCTAAAAAGAAAATTAAACGAAATAAACTTTACATAAATCGTGTATCATGAGAATATATACAGCATAGGGTGACAAAATTATTAACGCTTTGAAGCTCTTTCTTCTTAATTCTACGCCAAGCGGTCACCGTGCTCTTAAGCCAGGCAAAGTCAAAGTAAACTATAAGCAATCCAATATTATATGTATACATGTATGTGTCATATATACACATTTTTGTTACTTAATAATGAAAAAATGATATGCTTATAATAAGCTTATAAGTTCCAACATATTCACAGAAATATAAAAAAAAAAAATATGAAATTAATAGATATGTAAATATAGTAATAAAAAATCAGATAGGACTACTTTTTCCGTTAGTAATAAAAACGATAAGATTGCAAATTATTTGAATTATCGATACATAAACACTTCTGAAGTGTTTTGTAGATATTTCAGTTTTAAAATCCATGATACAGATCCAAAAGTTAAGATAACTAAAGCTTATTCGGTAAGCTATAAAAACCATAAAACATATCATTTGATTTTGATTGTTTTGTATGAACTAACTAACTATTTATCTGTAATATTCATCTTCAAAAATCTTATGTATATTGAGACCATTCATTATAAGGACTTTCAAAATTCATATAAATGCAACACATTTTAATAGACAACCCACGCACTTTGTGATAAACACAAATACATTTATTACTTTTTAAATTCCGATTTATTTGTCTTAAAAAATAGTGGTCCTACGATCACTAGTAAGAAAAAGTTATTTTTACTTTTGAACAAGCTTGATTTAAACACAATACTATCACGAATATTAACCTCTAGTAACATAATAAACTTGTTTTTCCGAGTATATGAAAAATAAATTAATAAATATTATAATAATACAAATAATAAAATGACATATTTTATTTTTTAAGTAGTTAAATTACGCGTTCATCGAAGATATAAAAAATGATTTTTATTGAAGGAATTATTTTTTAACGTAAATAACTCATGAGATTTGTAATAACATTTGCATAAATATATTAAACAATAATTCTCCCCATTTATTATTAATTATCCTTCAAGTATTTTCTTATTACAGATAAGGGTTTTTATGATAAGTATTTATGTACACTTATTTTTTTTAAGGTTATCTAAATATTCCCATCGGGGTAAAATATTAATATTTTTTTTTTTAGTATCAACTTGTATTATTTAACAATAATTTTGAATTTTGGTTCTTAAATCAAAATATTTTTGATAGCAAATAACAAATTACTGTCTTAAGTAATTTAAATAGCAAAGAACCGTTAGTATTTAAGAATTATTCTAAAACTGAAATTAAATTTAATAATATTTCTATTTTTATACTATAGGAAATATCCTATACAATACATTTTTAGTTATAATTTCTCTTTAATTGAATGAGTTTATAAATATAATTTTAGTATTCAAGTTTGTATGTGTATACGTTGCGATTTGATTAAATTAATAAAAAATTACTTCGAAAAACTATATCCGATACAACTAATCGTCATGGAACATCAACAGCACCTGGGGCAAAAATACGCGTAATTTACGCGTTCTATTTATTGAATAATATCATTGTAAGTGATATATACATATAAATTTGGTCCATCATATGTTAAAACAACGGAAATTAAAAGTGTTATTGCGAAAAATTATACACAACATTATATAAATACTAAAAAATTATGTAATTGAACGATTAAATATTTAATAATTATATGCGCTATTAAGTTAATCAGTAAATTTATTGAAAAATATATTAATGTTCTATCGATTTAAATAATATTCAAATAGTTTATTCTAATTTTAAAAGAAGAAAGCATTTTGCATGACCATATGTTATAAGACTGTAAAATTATAAATTAGAAAACAGTAGTTACAAATATTATTTTTAGCGTACTAAAATAATTAACAATCGAACTATTTTTTCATAATTTTTTAACTTATTTTGTTTCTTAGGTTATTCATCTAAAATGGAATCCACGCTGACATTTTTTACCAAACTTCACTTTAAACTTTGATTGTTTTAGTTTCTGATTTAACCACGCGTGTCATTGTTTTCGGACTACGACCTAGTTTGAATTTTATGAGATTTATTATCTATCGACGACAAACATTACTATATTTTAAGTACTTTAAAACCTTATTTTTACAATAAAATCTAAACCTAAATATACATGTTAATATTTTGAATCAAGAATAATTACATATATAAATTTAAAATGTAGTGTTTAGTACACCTCATAACATAATTAAGTGATCTTTGTTGTGTAATGTCATAGAAAAAGTGAAATTAAAATATTTCAATGTGATCCAAATAACGTAAAGTGATGTTTTCAAATCCACCATTATATCCAACTGCATATATCGACTGCCTATACATACCTCTTTACTAGCATGTGTAATGCAATAATTACTCTAATCGTTTTAGTACGAATGTAAGTGCATGATTATGATAAGAACCGGAGAAACAATATCAAAAAACTTGCATTACAATTTGCCCACTAAGCTAAGTGCTCGTGTCCCATTTTAAGTCCAAGTTTTATAATTATCATTAGTATTGTAAATGTTTTATTTCTACACAAACAATTTTACGTACGAGTTTCGGATAAACTTCAAAGCTGTTTCTCTATCAAAGACGCTTAAAAAAAAAAAAAAAGAATTTTCACATATTATATGACATATTATTCTTATACTATAAACATTGTAATGTAGTACTCCGTTTTGCCTATTGTTGACAAATTTCGCACGCAGCTATCCAGCAGCACATACCGAAGTCACTTAATTCTATGAAATATTTCCCTTGAGAGTTTTGGCGCATGATTCCATTGGTGATCAGTGAAAGCCTCACCATCTAAAAGACGATAATAGGATCCACGAAACAGCCAAATCCAATGAGCTATCTTACTCGACGGTCAAAAATAGTACAAAACCAAGATCAGTTCGGGTTAAACAACTTAAATGTAACGCTGCCGGATAATGAAGTTTAGAATTAAACGAAAAATCGTAAACGTCCATTGAATCGAAGCAAAATAAAGTTGAAGGAATTCAACTGTCTGAGAGTTTTCGTATAAACACATACCATATAAACTTAGTGTATATGCTAAGTTCAATTGTAAAAACTCATTTGCGATAAGAACGAAATTTTATTAATATAAAACAAATAATTATTAAAAAAATTAAAAGTGTATTCAATTATACTGAAAAATATCATATTTTTACAGATGATAATTGTCATTGCATTTATATTACAAAAATTGTATACTGTTTCAGCTTTTTAAGATAACTAGCTGAACCGTCACGGTTTTGCCGTGATTGGTTGTTTATTTTGTCTTCGAATGATGATAATATTATACTATGTAGAATTTTTTATCCAAATTTTATCGTTTAATGTGATATAATCGGCTTTATTAATTTTTTTTTCATTATAGAATAGTGTTTTCACAAAATCAACATGTGAGCATAATTGAAAAAAATCGGTTAGTGTCATTTTTCTTGGACTTTTATTAACTTGATGAACATTATTAGCATTAAAGTAAACACACTTTCCATTTTCTTGATGAACAGCCAAATACGTGCGTGAAGTTAGCCCCCCGACATTGTCTGATCTACTCCGGACCAATGCCAATATTTTGTAACTCATTTGTTGTAACTATTTGTAACACAATTTTCAGAATTTGTAACTCCTTACTTTTGGCGCAATCGAAATTTTTTTGATGGGGGGCCAACTTCACGTAGCCCCCCGACTTTGTCAGAACGACTCCGGACCAACGCCATTCTTTTATACCTCATTTGTAACTATTTGTAACACAATTTTTTGAATTTGTAACTCCTTACTTTGGGCGCCATAAAAAATATTTGATTGGGGAACTTCACGTAGCCCACCAGCGTCTATGAAGTTTCTCCCATTCCATATGGTCCATATAGTAGATTTAAAAAAAATTGCGATCCCTGACTCCGGGTGTTTTTGAAAATTTCATTTTAACTAACTATTTTTTAAATTTTTCATTGGGTATTATTTTTTTCAATTAATAGACATTTATATTAATTGTATTTAATAATTGTTTATATTAATATTAATTTAATCTTACCAGTTTTTAGAACTTCTTAATTTCACCGTAATAGGCTTTTTTAATTGAGTGGAGGATAATTCACGCAGCCCCCTCCCACTTTGTTCTATTAATTCCAAACCTTCACATATATTTTACCTTACTATCTCATAGCGTACTTATGTACATTATTGTATATGCTACAAAAAAAGGTAGGTACATAAGTACGCTATGTAAGGTAAAATATAGTATAATATATAGGTAAAATAAGTTGGCCCCCCATCAAAAAAATTTCGATTGCGCCAAAAGTAAGGAGTTACAAATTCTGAAAATTGTGTTACAAATAGTTACAAATGAGTTACAAAATATTGGCATTGGTCCGGAGTAGATCAGACAATGTCGGGGGGCTAACTTCACGCACGTCAGCCAAATGCTTTAATTTCAGTTTAATAACAATTCTTAAATACTAACGGTTCTTTGCTATTTAAATTATTTAAGATAGTAATTTGTTATTCGCTATCAAAAATATTTTGATTTAAGAACCAAAATTCAAAATTATTGTTAAATAATACAAGTTGATACTAAAAAAAAATATTAATATTTTACCCCGATGGGAATATTTAGATAACCTTAAAAAAAATAAGTGTACATAAATACTTATCATAAAAACCCTTATCTGTAATAAGAAAATACTTGAAGGATAATTAATAATAAATGGAGAGAATTATTGTTTAGTATATTTATGCAAATGTTATTACAAATCTCATGAGTTATTTACGTTTAAAAAATAATTCCTTCAATAAAAATCATTTTTTATATCTTCGATGAACGCGTTATTTTACTACTTAAAAAATAAAATATGTCATTTTATTATTTGTATTATTATAATATTTATTAATTTATTTTTCATATACTCAGAAAAACAATTTTATTATGTTACTAGAGGTTAATATTCGAAAATAATTTTCGGTGACATTAAAATATTATATTTCCAACAAATCGAGACAATATTACATTTTATTATTTTTTTTTTCGATGAGTATTGTATTGTATTAAAATCAAGTTTGTTCGAAAGTAAAAACAACTTTTTATCACTAGTGATCGTTGGACCATTATTTTTTAAGACAAATAAATCGGAATTTAAAAAGTAATAAATGTACTTGTGTTTATCACAAAGTGCGTGGGTTGTCTATTAAAATGCGTTGCATTTATATAAATTTTAAAAGTCCTTATAATGAATGGTCTCAATATACATAAGATTTTTGAAGATAAATATTACAGATAAATAGTTCATACAAAACAATTAAAATCAAATGATGTGTACTATGGTTTTTATAGCTCATTGAATAGATAAGTAACGCTCCTACTAACGAAAAAGAAGTAGATATCTACCTGGTTATGACGCAGATTTATACTTCTAAGTTTCTCGTATTTTTAAATTAATTAAATTTCGATATATCACTTTGACTTATGAAATACTCATAAATATTTTTAAACATAAAGGGTGAAATCAAATTAAATTAGATAAATGTAAAAAAACGTTATGAATTATATCACTTATCTTACGATCCAAAACTGGATAACTGTACAGTCACATAATACCCATCACTATCTAAGGAATTTGTCACAATAATTTTTCAGAGAAATCATATTTTATACATAAATTTGGTATACAAATTATAAAATAATTATAGGATTTTTTTTAAACTTCTTACATGGCGGTATATTATTTTAGAGAAAAAGGTCAATAGAATCCATTAAGTTTTATTTATTTTTTATCAACAGCAGTATGATTCGCAATTTTTTAATTTAATCTTTATTTTTTAACGTTAAATTATTAATTCAAATGACTTATATTATTTTGGAAACACAAATTTTCAAAAATACCTGGCACTCAACTTTAAAAAAAGAAACAAACAACAAAACTAAGATACTGTTATTCCTTCCGCGTCTGTTACTGATATAAGTGTACCGGACTTAGGTTTTCCAAACTTTGCAACTCACTGTCAATCTAAATCTAATTCTAACTTACATATCAGAAATACACGTGTGCTTATGGACATATGCGTAATTTTTATAAAGGTTAAGGTGATGGCATAAATGTATCCTCAGTGTGGTCTCAGAAAGCCACGATATTAAAATACTTCTTAATTTCGAATGGTTTTTCGTGATTTCGAAGCATAACCTTTGTCAGTTTAATACCTCAATATCAACAAATTTGGTTTTTTTAATTTCCATTTATTAAATAAGCCTTTGATTTATTATATTTTGTAACCTGAATTTGGAAATTTTCAACCAACATTTTAACACTTAAAACCAAATTTTTGTGCCTGAGAAGTTTGGCTAAAGGAGCTTGAATCGTTGTTCATAGGTTATAAGGATGATTCTATCCCAATACCGTTAAGCTTTAATTCGTGATCTCATCTCACGTGATTGCGACCGTTTTCAAAACTAATGGAGAACTACGTTATGTAAATCTTGGGCTAAAGTGAATATTCCGTTCAGGAACAAGGAGACTTCTATAGATGAAGTTTCGGTCTCTTGGTTTGGACACGCGGGCGGTAACAGTGAATGGTGGCGGTACAACTCAGAAATTACTAAAGCTCAGCGACACGGCCGCTCGTGAAACTCCTTTGTCATATTTTAATAGTGTCGTAAAGAAAAAAAAATATATAAAAAAGAAAAGAAAAACCATTATTAAGTTGGGTGTAACGCGAGACAAAAGGTTCGATCGGCTAGCAACATTAATTAATAACTTTTTATCGCGTGGATTTTAATTTCGTTTCCTTAACCATCCTCCGTGCGATTGCACATTTAACGCATTCTTCCATCTTTCATCGATGAAACACGGAGAGTAAAAAGCAATAATCATTATTTTTCCTTTGCTGCAGGACGACCCACTGTCAGACACTTTCTTCAGACGCCTTCGTCATACCACCCTCTGATTCTTCGATACTGTTTTCGTTGAACTGAACGTTAATATGATCAACAAGTCTAACATTTTAATAATGGAAAAAGTAATATACATTCTATACAGACGAATAAAAATTTGGTTATCGTAACAACAACTTAAATACAGACTATAAACGGTCGTTTTGAGTTTGTAATCGCTTGAACATGAAAAATAAATTTACCGATCTCCTAAGAAATAATAATAGATCAATATCAAGGTACGTTCTACAGTTTTGTGCTTCTTTCATTTTTTTATATTATCAAACAAGTAATACAAAGTTCCCGTAGTGTCTTCCTATGTACATCTAAGTGTAAACTGTATTATTTTGCCAACTTCTTTGATATTATTAAATCTGTTTGTGGCATTATGCACACTGTATAATATAACTATATATTTTATATACCTTATTTCGACTCGTTTGTTGAATAGATAATTGAATTTCAAATATCATTTTTGAATTAAACTTATTTACTTCTTGTGGACATTGACGATTACAGAAGCAGTAAATAAATAAGTGAATTGGTACTAATAATAACTCCACAATTGAGAAATACTATTCGTATAAAAAAAAATCTATTATTTTCTGTAAAATATTATTTGCTAACTATACATCATAAATATACTATTGTATTAAAAATATTATAATTGTATCTTATAAAAATGTCATAGATGTTTCCTTTTATTATAAACCGAATAAAAATAATTAATTTTTTTGCTTCACAATATAAAATTCCTTATATGTACATTTATTAAATACATTTTTTGTGATTCGGTTTAAAAAAAAAAACCATATTATTTACATTAAATTATTAATAAAAAAATATATATTATAATTATATATATTTTTAAAAGATATTTTTTTCGTTAAATCACAAATATTTATGGAAGAAGATATAGATTAATTTTTCTGTTTATTAATTGGAAATATTTTCAACGTATATAAACGTATATTAAAACGTAATATATTCAAGTGGTTAAATTTTCCAACAGAAAATGAGATATTTAAATTGAATTCGTATGGATGATTCTACTTTGATTAAAAGCTAATAACTATTTGATGATAGAAATCCTGTATATTTACCAGGTTTTAAAAAAATTGAATTTACAATACAAAGAAATGTTTAACAAACATTTGTATAATATATAAACGAACTTTAGTACTAGCTGTATTATCTCTATTATTCTAAACATAAAATTGTATTCCAATCTTGTATTCGATCTCTATTTTTTTAATTAATCATATTTTGATATAATGTAATGATGGACAGTAAATCGTTACGTTGTTTTTGAACGATAAACTACAACGAACAAGATAAAAAAAAATTCGGTTTTCGTTCGAAAAAAAATATATTAAAATTACATTGTTGATTTAATGCTCCGATATAGAGCGATGTTGGTTTTTTTACCAGAAAACAAAGTTCATGCAAATCATGGTTATAAAATCTGTATACATATATATATATATATATATATATGAAACTACATATTACAGAAAGAAACGTTTTCACACACACATATATATATTTATCCCTCCGTTCGTTCTATCTCCTCTGTAATATTATATTTATAGCAAATTTATATTCAATCTCTTCTTTTTTCGGCATTTGTATAGAATTTACATAAATTACGTCATGTGGTGTTTGCAGGCGTTTATACCCATCGTTGTGTAAATTTTTTACCCGTAAAAAAAACCCTCCAATGACATTCAATATTTCAAAGACTACATTTCATATATCATTATTTTATAAATACAGCTAAGTATTGGATATTATAATGCAGAAAATGCACAATACTTTACGAGACTTGTATGGTATGTAAATGTTGTCGAGTTGGCAATAAAAAAAAATATGTGTACAGAGTATCTCACTAACATTTACTGATTCGAATGTAACCACTATTATATCATAAGCTTACTGAAATATGTATTTTATAAATATTTAATTTATTCAATTAAAAAAAAAATTTTAAAATTATATTATTTGTATACCTGTGGAACATAAATATCCCTGATTTATATTCAAATTCATTCTATATTTTCTTATAAAATACTTTAATATAACCGGTATATTTTTTTAATATTTTTTTATTGATTTCATAGAAAATAAACCCGGAATTTATGGCCATTAATTACAATATATGCATCATTTTTTTTTTTTTTTTTTTTTTTTAATCATGTACACGTTTGAAATTATAAAGAATGGTATTTTAGTGTTATCTTCTATTTTCAATCCCAATGCATTGTCCAGGATAGGGTCTATTTTAAAATGTTAACGTTTACGTTCATATTTACGGCATTCGGTTATGATATGTTTTATAGTCAGTTCAACACCGCAAACTTCACATGCGTGAGCTTCTTCATTTGCCATCAGCTATCCGTAAGTCGTGTGTGTCCAATTTTCATTCGGTTTTATAAAGATTCTTCTTTTCTTTTAAGGAAACCATTTATCCGCCTATTAGTTTTTTTGATTATATTTAATTTGGTAGTTTGTCGCTTCCATATATTGAGCCATTTATTGTTGTTCGTCTATTTTACTTGATTTTTTAAGTCATCGTAGGTAAACACTGGTATTGACGTTATTGTTGTACTTATGGAGGCAATTTTGACATGTAAGTCAGCTAACTTATTTCCTCCGATCCCGTATGTCCGGGGACCCACATGAGAGTAATTGTTTTATTTTTGAACACCGCTTCGTTTAATTTGTTCAGTATTTTTAATACGATGTCACCAAGTTGGAATTAGTTTTTTATGCTATTATGGGTACTCAGAGAGTCGCTGATTATTATAAGTTTTTGATATTCATCGTTTAAGATCGTATTGATCGACTCGAGTACTGCTATTGCATCGGCCGTGAATATGGTGCATGTATTTGGTACTTTGAATAATATATTTTTGTTTCTCAGTATTATTGAAATCCCTACTTCGTCTTGTATTTTGGAAGCATCTGTATAAATTTCTTGATAGTCTTTATAGCTTTCAAATACGCTAATAAAATTAATATTGTATATTTCTGGTGGAGTTTGTGTTTTTAAGAGGAAGGAAAGTTCTGTATTTATTTCATATTACCAAGTCCACAGGAGGTAGTGTTATTGATTCTCTTAAAATTATGTTATTTGAGCAGGATTGATGCAGATTTCTTTTAATTTTTCGTGTAATTCAGTGTTTTCCAATGGATAAGAGTTATTGTTTGATCTGAAAAATTTAATGAGGTATTTCAAAGATAGTTGGATCCTTTTCATTCCAGGTATAAGCTCACCAGCTATATTATAAATGCTAACAATAGGACTACTACGAAAAGCGCCTACTGCTAGACTTAGTCCGGTGTTGTTGATATTATCTAAGGATTTTAGAATATAATGTAATTCTAATTTAAATATATTTAAGCCGTAGTTTAGTTTAGATTGTATAATTGATTTATGAATTTTAGTTTGAATTTTGGTAGTATGTTTTGAAAGTTATATATATATATATATATATATATATATTGTAATATATTTTAATAATACATCATTATAATTTTAAATAGCATATACGTATTCTAAAAAACAAAGTTCGTTAGGGTTTTTTTTATTTTCCATCGCAAGACGTAACATATTATTCTGTGTATTCAGAATTTTATATTTTTGATTTTCACTTTTATAAAGTGTTATATATAAGTTCACTTCAATACCTTAAAGTTATTTTTATTCTGTCCTTTATTTATGAGTTGAAATATTTATCCGTGTTTACAATTGAATAAATACTTCTGGATTGATCACGTTTCGATTTGTTTTTGACAAAAACATAAAAAAATAAAAACTTTAAAATGGTCTGCTACGTGATATGACTATACCAATCATTTGTGAAAATTAGGTTTGTTGAATATTATACTGTTTATATTTTTCATTAAATATTATTTTTCATGAATGATATTCCATCGTTTGCGTATATTTTTCCATAAGATTCCTAATTATTATTCACTAATATCTATTGTAAATTGATGAATAAGATTTTAGAAAGTATAAAAATCTAATTAGATAGTACTCAACATTTTATAGCCGTTCAAGTTGTTATAGAATTTTTTTTTTTCAAATTCATCCATCATTAAATATGATTAGTGAACTTCTTTTAATATATTCTGACATAGGCGACCTTAAAATATATGAAAATAAAAATTACATTTTTCGTCGTAATCGAATAAAACTTTTAATGATATTTTCCATAAATATTAATTAACAACAATTATCTCCAACTTCAAAATTCCAGAAGGAATTTCCCTAATTAATTGGAATTAATGGCTGAGATTACCAGAGTTAGTTGATCCAAAATACAAATTTATTTAAGAAAAATTACATTTTAATAATTATATTAAAACAATACATTAATATTTTTTAATACTAGTTTCTTACTACGCTTTTCGTTCAGAAAACATCCAATAAATAATAATCATGAGAATTTTATATCTGATATCTGATATTTATACATTTTATCCACAAATCGACAATAAAATAATATCCACTGAAAATTAAACGAACATTTTACATTTTAAAATGATTAATTTAGCTGTTGTAAGTAAAAGTCTATTTTTCGTCACACTTATTTTGATTAATAATTTTGTAAATCTATTACCTAATATTTCGAATTAAAATAAATAGATCTTCATATCATCAAAACCTTTCGATTACACAATGTAACTTTATTTTAAAAATGAATATTTGGAATAGAAAAAAATTACTTAAATAAGTCTTCAATATTAAGTTTTAGTATTTGAAATCGAAAGTATTGACTATCCCGTCACTGATAAATCCAAAGAAATTCGTTTTATAACTATAAATATCACTAAAAAAAAATGTATATTACAATATTAAAACTAAGAAATATTTAAAAAATTACTTATTTAGGATGGGAGTATAATTACGTGACGTTCAGTAAAATTTGAAGTGAGAGTGATTACGAATAAACAATACAAATAATCAAATATTATGTAAGGTTTATTTCAAACTTGTAGGTTTTTATCAATATATTTCATTTTGACTATATTGTAAAATATATTAGTTGGAACATCATTTTAAAGTATTCTAATCATGAATTTATATGCAAAAGTGAAAATGGATTAAGAATACATATTTTTTCTAATGATACGAGAAAAAAAAAATACTAAATTATCAATAAAATTAAAATAATAATTAATATATTATGATTTCGGTGTATTATTACTCAACTAAACATCACTTTTAATACCTACCCTACATTATTAATCTAATTTGTATTATTATCCAGAATGTCATCTACGTAGAACAATCAAATTTAGCTAACATAAAACTTATTTATAATCTCATAAATATTGCGTGAATATAATACATCAAATCAAATTTTTAAAAAACTAAAAGATTGCAACCTTTATTTTAAAACTTTTTATATCATAAACAAAATGTAACTAAATTAATAAGAAGTTATGTAGGGTCTGTGCTAAATTCCAATGTAAACTGTCCAAAAAAAGTATAGGATTATTTAACGTATTTTCAAATCTTTATTTTCGGTAACAAACCATAGATTTATGGAGATGTAAAATGTACATTTAAACTTTTTGAATCCAACCTCCGCAGATTCCTATGAAGACCCAAATACTAAAACCGTTTTTAAAATTTGACTGACCATGGCACCTAGAAACTCATGAATTAATTTTTCTTATTAGCTATAAATTGACAATGTGTATTAAAATAATCTTTAAAGAGCATAATATATAATAATATTAAGAATATTATAGTTGAAAACATTATGTAAATAAATAATTAATGGAATCTGAAATGGTTCTTGTAAAATAATGATTACGTATTATATAAACATTGATTGTGTAGTGCAATTTTAAATAATAATTAATATGAGTATGGAAATAAAAAGTATCAATAAAAATAACCATTAACCATATGTAAATAATTTAATACTTCAAAGTTGTATTTATTGTAAGTTATAGCTATTTTTCTGTAAATTTAACTTTTGAGAAATATTATCACTTTTTTTTTTTTTAACAAATTATCCGACCTTCAACATTACAGCACATTATACAAATATTTGAATTTTGATTTTAATAATAGCATAAGACTTTTTCAAAACTATCTTCTTTTTTTATTAAGACCTTCAGCTCAAGTATTTCCTGATGCTTTATATATCTATACACAATATTAATCATCCAAAAATAAAAAATCGATACATACGGTGCCGTACGTCTGTATCGTACGTATCTGTTCCACACATGTACTCCGTCCATTTTTGTATATTTATTGTTTTTAACATTTTCCATCGACAACAATCATATTAATGTATAAATTGTTAGCTAACCATTTATAATATAAATATGTTACCCTGTATTCTAAAATTTATATATGTTGTTTCGTTTTATTTGTAATTAAATTTTCTATTACTTTAAAACCTAACATAAAATGTTTTGTACGAGTGCGGTTGAATTCATCTCCGCCTACAAACCTTCACTATAATTTATAACACGATTTTTAGTTATACCTAGAGTTCACTGTAACTATTTCAAATGAACATGTTGAAAGTGGTTTCTATTATTGAAATTAATTTATATTTAACACCATAAGTACTAAAATACTGTATAGGTCAGGGGCGGCCTAATGGTCGATCGCGATCGACCAATCGATCACGGACGATTACAGAGTCGATCATGTTAGAATTTATTTTTAGGCCACGTGCACTTCGACAGTACCCAAATCAACAAAATAAATATTAAAATGTTAATTAGATTTAAGTATTTAGATTTTAGAAATTATTATATTATTTTAGTAATTAGTAATTAGTTTATAATACTTTATGTATGTTTATATATATTGTAAGCAAGTATGTTTCTTAATAATTATAATTATTTAATAATAAAAACATTTTTCCAAGAAAGTTTATCTTCAAAGGTGAAGTATATTTTTAGTAGATTGTGGCAGAAAAAAGTTTGGCCGCCTCTGGTATAGGTAGTATAAATCGCTATTAATACGATAATATTATACGTTTATAATTGGGATAATACTTTTTATGGATTTCACAGTTTGTTTAGGTACAAAAAATACCACTGCCATAAACGTCAAAGCTTATAAGTGAAAAATGATATTTTCGGCCCTTATAGAGCCTTTATACATGGAAGCAACATAAAAAAAATCAATTTAGTTGGAAAACTTGACTAAAGTGAAACATACTGATCATCCGTTATTGGAAAGTCGTATATTAATATATATTGTCTAATATATCCATTTTTTATTGTATTAGATTTTGTTGGCACAACAAATTATCAAACTTAATGAAAAAAATTAATACAACTAGTTTATTTTTTTGCGTATCTTTATATATTCTTATCTAGACAGTAACAAAATGCATTTTATTGATTTGAATAATTTCACTATTGAAAATGAAGCAAATTATAAGCTGAAACATACATTCGTCCATCCTCAATGTATAATTTAAAATTATCTTGAACATATAATTGAAAAATTCTGTTTAAGCTCAGAAGCCGATTTCATGGAAGAACAATCACTAAGAAGCAACCAAGGTCCCAAAACGACAATAAAAAATAAATAAGTCTTCAAATGGGTACATATATAGACGACGACGACGAAAAGAACATCGTTACATATCACTAATGTAATATAGCATGTACACAAAGTTGTAAAACCACTCGGGCCAAATCACTTTCGAATCCTATTTACTTTATTCATTTAAGTGTATAGAACAATATGAAATATAATTCTATCCGAGAGTATGAATAAGAGTTTCACAAATATTCTATAGAAGTAAAAGACATTTTTAAATACTTATCTGAATATCTGAATTTTTCATTTAAATATAAAGCTATTATATACATACTATACAACGTAGTTGTACCATTTTTTTTTTTTTATTTTTATAAAATAATAAAAAAAAATAATAAAAATTAGTAAATCATTACCTAATATTCGTAAACTAGTATATAAATAAATAAATGTTTAGTCTGTAGTATTATTATATTTATAAAGTACTACGGTTATTCAATTAAAAATTCATCGTCAAGTATGTACAAAGTCAATAAAATCACAGCTCTATTATTAGTCTCAATATATATTTATTTGTTTATTTTTAAATAAATAATTCTTGTAGATTTTGAGTGGTTATGTAATTTTCTGCTTGTATTAACACATAATATAAAAACTATGAAAACAAGCTTCAATAAAATATATACAAAACTGTAAACAACAATATATCATCAGAGATAATTACATTCTCTTTTTATTGTCATCATTATTTGTTGGTGAATAAATAAGTGTTTTTTCTTTCCAAAATTTTCGTTGACATCACAATATTTTACATTAGTATAATATGAGTCTCAGAGCTCCGAACTACATAGAACATATTTTATCATTAAACAGTACAAATGTTCTTAATAATTTCATTATATCATACTTGAAAAGATGTATTCAAACATTTTTAACTCAAATATTTCCGTACTCTTACGGTATGTTTGCTTTAATTATGTTTTAATTAGATAAACTTTTTTACTTTATAATTATTGCGATAATAACTGTCGTCAATTTTCTGTCATTTCAGTTATCAGCACACGAACAAAAAGTCTAAATAGATATAATATTATGCTATTTGGCAATTACGATATTATAAACGGATAATATTAATAGTAATACATTACAATATATCAATCAAATATTTACATAGTCAGTTATTTTATTATAATATTAGAAAATCATAATTCGATAGCTACTATATGATTGCGTATAATTAATACTACGTCAAGTTCAACATAATTTGGTTCTATTTTTTATTAAATAATGTAGTACATATTAACAATATACGGATGTAATGTATAATTTAAATCGTCAATATTATAAGACATTATGAATAGCGCCAGTTCAGTTTTCCAAATTACCTTCGACTATTACGGAAAAAAAAAAATAGTTGTTTTTTTATCAGTACAAAATTATATTAAAAGTTTAAAAAGGATTGCGAGTTTAACTCAGTGTAATGCAAAATAACAAATATTTTTAGAGCACTTAAACTGACTAAAAATTATTTATAAAACATAAAAAAAAACACAATGAATGTTAGGTGTGACTTACGATCAATACTTTTGATTTTGGATTATTTCTTAGTAAATCGAAAGTCTTAATACATTTAATAACAATAATTGTCAAACTTAATAATTATTTCTTGTATTGAGATTATAGACATAGATAATTAGATTTTATCTCAATCTCAAACAAAAAATTCTGATATTCATTATTTTCAATCTGGAAGGGCTATGAAAATATTTATGGGGCTTATCCCCTTTAAATGTTCCTCTAGTTATGCCTATGATAGAAAAGGCAACAAGGAAAATCAAAAAAAAAAAAAATCTCACGGAAACCCGAGTAAAATGAATAACTTCGATGCGAGAGTTGATAAATAAGTAGCAGTCGCGTTCGTGAATGTAATTTAATTTGAGCAAGTTGTGTGTTCGACGCAAAACTATGTGATTCTGAAAATCTTGAAAAACTAAAAATGTTTATCGCCAAATCACGTCATCACAGATATATAACCGAATAATAACTGAAAATAACCTCGACGTGTCAGTCGATTTCGGTTTACATTCATACATAAACATATTAGAATTTGTCAATACTCTGCAAGTCCCTAATCAGTATAAATTATCTAAAATCTTATAATATTAATAGTATTAGTAGTATAATATTAATAGTATGTCAAGAACAACCTCCATTTTGAATATTAAAATAAACAGTTATATAATTTAAATCATTTTTTAACAACATTTACATTAATTTCACATGAACCAATTAAAAACTTCTGTGCTCAAAATTCTATACAATTCCTAAAAACCGTCATCGGTGTACCGCGTTGACGAATTTAGCAATGAAATACTTAACGATATCGAAACACGGCAATGTTTTGCAATGGATATATGCGGACACCTATGTTGTATTTAACTTTATATAATCACATAGTTTTTCCACTCTGTTGAGGAAAACCTGAAAGCTGTGCGCAAAGAATCTATATTTTTTTAATAAGCAAAGTATAACTAACCACCGCTATAAAATACTGAGATCCAATTTTGTTTTTAGCCAAATACACAGTTCTATATCTATATATTTTAAAGTTAAATACATTTATTACAAATTTAATTTATATCTAGTTACAATTGAAATTTAAATCTATTACTTAACAATGGAATTTTATATTAGTATGTACTAAAATGAAAATTTGGTATAATAAAAAATACGACAAGGCACTCTTCTGTATTGTTCGTAAATTTTTTTTTCTGTAAAAATCAATTAAAATATTGAAAGTAAAATAAAAAATCGTAAAACAATTGTACACAGTTATATACTACGAGAATGAAACATTAAAAAAAAAATCAATCAAAAACTTAAAATATCTAATAAGCTAATAAGTTAATGATTATCGTTTCATAAAATTTTCAAGATGTAGTTAAGTAATTTATAACACTTTTATCAAAATAAATAATTATACAATCCCATGTCATGTAACACAGTTATTTCAATTAACGTCATTGATGTCCGATTTCGATCATGTAACTTTTATTGCGGGTTTTGCTTCCAAAACGCTAACCAACAATTTCATCGTTTCACACGTAATAAATGTCACATAATTTCAAAATTTCAAAATACGAATTCAGTTATGGTTGGAATGACGCCAAACTGCTTGGCTCACCTTACTCGCCCCACATAGCTGTACCGGAAAATGAAAATTGTATCATAGTCGCGGCCTAGTGATAAGATGAGAAATTTACGTGCGCGTGTTATAGCTCCATTTAAACTATATTTGTATCGCTATGGCACGTACAGTTTCAGTTAGTCACGAACGGTTCAAATCAAATGCCCACGTTATAAACATTATCCAACGGAAATGTATAAAATACGGTCAGGATCTTTTAAATGTTCTCCGAATTACATTACGTATTTCCGTCGATATCAGTTACAAGTTACAGTTTACAAAATTCTAAAATTGCATTCCCGTTGCCGACGGCTATTACGACCGAAATAATAAACATCGAAAGTAATAGGCGTACGTTTTGTTTTTCACATTGCTTTTGGTCAATTTTGATGAGACACGTTTTGGTTTTGTTTAAGTTTCCTACTAAAAATAAATGTATCAATTATCGACGTGTTGCTGTTAATGAGATTAACTGCAAAAAAAAATACATTTAAAACGGTGATCGTTCACATTACAATTGTATTTTTAATAAATTTAATTTTGAGTAAAGCTTACAGGGTGTCGCAGAATAATTCGACAAAACACAATAACTGTAGTTCTATTGATAATTTTAAACATTAAAAAAAAAATAATAATAAATACATAGACTCTACACTATAACAAAATTGCATTTAAATATTATTTTTTTTTTTTGATTTTTGGAACTCAAAATTTATGTTTTAAATTTTAGTATACAGTCTGAAAAAAAAAATTCAAAATTACCATTCTGTAAATTGGATTTTTAGAAAAATCATGGTATTAAAATAGCTTACAAAAGTTCAACTATTAATTTATTATGAATTAAAATTTTTGAAAATGTAAATTAAATAGTTAAAAATATTGTAAAATTATTGTAAGTGATTTAAATTATTCTATACATTTTAAATTTAATCTAAACATAAACAAAACATGCTATCAGTATAATTTTTATTGAAGTAGGTAGATAAGAAACTACTTATTCAATAAACATTTAATAAATATTCAATTTTATGTATATAATTATTATAACAAATTTTATATTTTACATTTATATTGGTTTCCTTCAATACCAATCGTGCAGAACCGTGGTTTTCAACCCGGATCTCGAATTATTGTTTGGAGGTCCCCAAAAATAATGAGATAATGGTTATTCGTATAAAAATATATTATTTTAAATACAAATCTAATTATTACAAATGTACAATAAGATATCGAATAAAATAGTGTATAGCGAAATCTAATCGACAAGACGGATTATAATCTATAAGTGATCGTAGTCCAATTTAAATTGAATTGGCATTTATAATCTGTTTATATTTACACTCGTACCTATATATAAATTTCAACAATTTCACTCACAAATATAATATTTAACAGTCAATTTTTATTAAAAAACCAGGCTTAATAGTAATTAATATAAAATCTAATGTAGAAACTATAATTTCAAAAGTTCAAGCACATTAAAATGAGAAAGTTATTATTATTGAGCCGATGGGCTAACCAAATCTTGGTGGGCTGCTCAAATTATAGGCTAGTCGTGAATGTTTGGGCGTTTATTTTTTTTTTTTTTTTTTTTGTATGATAAATAAAAAATAACACAAACATTGGTATAACATATAATTTAATTTAATAATTAAAATGTACAGTTGGAATTTTGAATACTTAGTCAAACAGTAGAATTCATCTATGGTCGTTTCCAAAATTTTTTAATAGGCAAATTAAATTGCATAACAAGTCGACAACACGGATAACATTTAGTTTCTCGTTATTACACGTAAAACAATAATTAAAAATAAAAATGAAATAACATGTGTAATATAATGCAAAAATATGCATGTCATTATTTAATAATGAATAAAACATTATTAAAATTAACTATATTATTAATTTTTTCAAATTAATATTTTAAATGGTTTCTTAATAAATAAATTACAGTAAAAAGTTAATTATTTTTTATTTTACATAAGCATTTATTAATACTAATATATGATTATTTTCCAAAATGATTATATTTATTCCTTAAATTTATTTTTAGTCGAGCAAACATTAATAAAAAGGAAAATGATAGTTTGTTATTTCGTATTAAGAACACATAATTTTCGAGAGTTTACCAATTGCGCTTTAAACATTTAAGAGTCAATATACCAGTTATTTTTCAACTATTTATTTATTTATTTTTTATTAAAATAAAATATTAAATCTTAATAATTTATAAGTATTATTAATTTTTTATTATTTCATTACATCTTAAAAATTGCCTGCACAATAATATTGTTAACTTTTTTTACAGCATTTAAAAAAATCGTAAAAAATTAACGTATCTACTTTTATACTTTTATCTGATTTTTGAATATCAATATTTTTTTAAAAATTTGGTTTGCACAATGGCTAATTTAAATTTTTTTTCGAAATGTGTAATTCCATTTTAAATATTCAAATTTGAGCTCTAAAAATCAAAAAATCTATTATTGCAATATTGTTATATTACAGAGCCTTAGTATTTGTTAGAGAAAAATACAAGTTAAAATAATAAATAGGTTAAAGTTATTGCATTTTTCAAATAATCCTAGGATATGCTGTATACTCTCGTGTAAATATTTACAAATAATAATGTATTATGGACTGGAGATAATATTTAGAATTCTATCACTACTTTCGTCGGTGTAATATTACCATGGAGAAATCCCTTGTAATTATATATGAGCATAATATTAATTGAATACCTTTTATTTAAATATTTCACGTAACTTATGAACTCATGACCCCTCACTTGTACTTTTTTAACAGAACCTAATATTTTATTGAAGAAATAAATAAATAATAATATATAATAATTATATATTATACTAGCTGACCTCGTGCACTTCGTAACTCGTTAAAAAATCCTATCTCTTATATGCCTCAAACTGTGTGCTAAATTCGTTACCTATGATTATGCTAGCAGTATATTTTTATACATATAAATATATAACGGTTAACCCTGCGTTACTACTGTGGTTCTAATAGACCAAGTTGTAAATTTATTTGTTAATTTTCTTATGCTGGCAAACTATAAATTGTTTTTTATCCTAAGTACCTTCATGTTGGAGGATATAGATAAGAATTATATCATTTTCCGGTAAACACATGTAGTTGTTTGTTAATAATTTGAAATTATATAAAATATTCGGTCATTAGACCCATAGTAGTATTAGTGTTATTGTATTTCGGTCTAAGGAACCAATATGATATTATGTGTATTATAATATGCTGTATGTGTATAATAATTCATAAAACATAAGTTATAAATAAAAGAAGAAATAGTTTATTTTATATTACATATGCTATGGCTTATTATATGGTTCTTATTTTAAATTTTAGTTTTAGTTTTAGTTTTTATTTCATAAAACAAAGTACTATTTATGTCATGCTAATTTTTTTACCATACATATACATTATAAATAATAAAGAAAACTATTTGTTTTATTTCAAATAAATGATTTAGAAGTATAATTGATTATTAGAGTTAAATAACTATAAATAAATAACTTTAAATAAATCATATTTTAGG
This sequence comes from Sipha flava, assembly GCF_003268045.1. Lineage (NCBI taxonomy): Eukaryota > Metazoa > Arthropoda > Insecta > Hemiptera > Aphididae > Sipha > Sipha flava. The sequence goes on along the minus strand of NW_020271856.1, from coordinate 804,407 downwards.
AAAATTTTAGAAAATGGGTCCAAGAGACCCTGAGTAGTGACAGTATAACTATTGTATGGGGTAGTAACGCAGGGTTGAAATATACTACGTAATAATCTTACAACGATATTCAATTTAGTTTATCATTATGTAATTTTATTCGTTTTATCGAGAAAAGTCTGACAACTCAAGTATACAATTGTATGATATTTTTATGTTTTAATTTATTTTTTTTTATATTTAAAAACTTTTAATGCCATGGACGCACGTGTTATAGAAACAAATAATTATAACAAATTCAGGGATAATAATTTCTTTCGCATTAATTAATATTATTATTGAAACTAATAACAACCATCTATGTATTAACGAAAATGTCCATCGTAAATCTCAAAATGTCTGATTGAGCACCTCCCGGATTGGGCCTATCACATTTTAACTTAGCCTAAATTCTGACCATAGGTCTAATATATCGTTGTACCAAATTTCATCATAATCAGTACAGTCGTTTAGGAATACATAAAGACAAACAGACAGAAATCCATTTCTATATATATATATATATATATAGGTACGATATAGTAGATGTTGTTTATAGATATTGCATTAATATGTTTCAAATGTTCGCATATAAATTCGTCTTTTACATCTATTATGTCAAGTATCAGTTGCATTTCAAATCGAAAGAGCTATTGATTCAACACGAATTATCATTAATTATTCATTAAAATCAAATCCGGACAATCGACTGTAACAACGGAATTATCTCTGAAATATTAACTATCACAATTATCACCACTTGTACTAAATTCACACATATACATACATAATATAATATGGTATTCGTACCACTAAAAGGGTAACACAAATTTAATAAAAGTATTCCTGCACAGGAGTTAACATATGACGTATCCTCGGTATAATAATCCGTATTTAATCTATACATTAAATCATTGTTATAATATGTGGCCATACACATATTATTCATATTTTCGTTTTGCTTTAATTGCATTTAATATTGAACATCAAGTATCAAATTTAAATATTATAATTTAACACGAAACATTATCTAAATATTCTAAACCATCGAAATATTCACTTTCATTGTGATCACAGAGTGGTTTTTATTCAACTGAAACGCGAAATTAATGGGTCGTCCTTTTTTTTACCAACAAAAAGCCTCCATTTGAGGGATGTTTATTTTCACCCATAAAACCATACTGAATTATGTGCTCATATTAATAAAATATATCGATGGTAATCGTCAGAACGAACAAAAAAAAAACTCCTGTTCATTGTGTTGTGTAGTGCAATATTATTATTGTGCTTTATGATACAAACACGTGGTTTAAATATAAATCTACGACGATAACAACTCAGTTCTATAGTTAAAGCCACGAGCAACGGGTCACTTTAGAGAGGAAAAAACTGCAAATCAACAAAAATACAAACATTTTACTTTAGAAAAACTGGACAACCTATTAATAATAATACTTTTAATGTAGCAATATGAATATATTATGAGCTTACTTTATATAGATGGAAGTATAAAAAATGTAATAGTGTTAAATAAATATGCTCAAAGGCTTTTAATTAAAAACTCCTGTGGTCTTAATAAAAATTTTATTATTTTCAGCCAAATGTTTTTAATTTTTTTATACTTTATATATATATATATATATATATGTATAAAAAATAAACAGTGTCATAATTGTTTTTCAACTGAATATCATATTATATAATCATTTTTGTATATACATTAAAAAGCATTTATTTTGCAGAAGTCCTCAAATGAACTATCAAAAAACCTTAAATCATTAATGTAATGAAACCGTAAGATTACATAATATATTATACATTGAATAATACAGATGTTACTATGGTGAATTTTTGCAGAACCGTTCTTGCATTTTAAATATGAAGCCGGTTAATGTTTTACTTAGTTAGACAAAATTCTTATATTTTAAATTTAAAACTAATGGTTTTTTTTTTTCCATAAGATGTCTATTTTAATTTCAAAAAGCATAAAATCAGGTTTTATGTTTATTTAAATATATTTGAAAATTATGTAAGTGCAGATGTGAATCAGTATGAAAAAGTTAATGTTTCGTCTTTGGTATTTTCTGAAATTTCAAATTCGTATAAAAATGTATTAATACAGCCGTTTTGGCGGTGGATGGTTGGGGCGATACCGGTATTGAGATAACGGGGACTAGATGTACTTGCACATTTTGACAGTTTGTATTTTGTTACATCATATATCACATAAAACTTTGATAAGCTTTTTCAGATAACTTAACATATTTCAGACGATTCGTATTAATTTTTCCCGGAAAAATGCAATTATTATTATTATTGTCATACGAAAAAAAGTAAAAACGAGAAAAGCACACAGAAGATAAAAAAGAATCGCGGATTTTTTTTTTCATCCCGCAGATCGACTGTCTTCATTTAAAATCGGAAAACAATGAAAATTTTTCCGGTTAAGATCGAAAAACTGTTAAAGCGCTACTATCGGGGCTACCGTAATAGAATAACAATAACTGTTGCGACCTTGTAACGGTCTTTAATGCGTTACGATTTCCGCTGTTGCAGATACCTTCACGATAATAATTGTTACTCACGAGCTGTACACCAAAATTATGCACACCGCATACGTGATGATGAACTGTTAATCACCCACGGTATAATGCAGCGGGGTGGCGGGTCAAACTTATATCAGTAGACTTTGCGCCGGGCAAAAATTTATGTTTTCTCTGTAACCTATCTTGTGACGGACTTGCCGATCGGTTCCAATTGTTATTCATCGAAATAATTTTCGATCGTCCTGACAGACCGACTGCTGGACCGATAAAGCTCATTGCCATCACCGCCAAATGAAAAACATATACACATGTGACCCACTATCACTCTCTCTCTCTCTCTCTCTATCACACACTCTCTCTTTCTCACCCTATCTCCTTCGTTCTCTCACACACGCACGCAGAAAGTCATACTTACGCACGTACGCACACGAAACTATCCATTACGCGTTTTCGAATGGGCGGCAGCCGGAAATCGGGACGTGGGCCGCATTGCGGACGATCAGCCGGAACTTCCGCGATGTTCAAGTTGGACGGTACTACACAGCAATGGCATCAATACACCGAATCCATACATCTCATCACCGACACTATGAAGGAAATGGAGGCGATAAACGCAAGAGAGATATAAATAGACAGACGGAAAAAGAGGGAACGGTCCACATTTATAAGTCGTTATCCGGTACAGTACTTTCAAGCCCCATAGTTTTTCCTCCGATTCTGTCCTGCACAATTAGCACGTGAATGCGAGAGCATATATTATGCATACGATCCGTTGGTGGTAAATAAATGTTTCTGCTGGTTCTCAGGCGTGCCGTTTAAAAAATACTTGTTCCGTCAGTTGGAGGAATTGAAATGATCACAAACCCAATTGTTTCGTTCAATTTATACAATCTTGTATGTTGTGCTCTTTCACCATCGTGTTATAACGCGGATTTCTTTGCATACACTTTAAAATAGTTATAAAAATTATATTTTTTCCAACATTTTCACTCAGTTACGGACACTCGGCCCTCTGAAGGAAATTATTCACGATAAGACGCAACGCCGCAGTTTTGATACAAGTATAGTTATGACAATAGAAAAATATGTCCCTTTTCAAGTTATTGTTGTTTTTTTTTTTTTTTATTACGAAACACATATATATATATATAAATTTAATAATTTGTATTAATGCTACCCTTTTTATCATATAGTATTTGTTTGATTCAGCACAACGATATTTCTCTGGGAGTAACTTTTTTTTACGACTTTTCTGCTTATAAAAATTACAAGTACGTTTTATTGTCATTGTTTGATTAAAAAAATAATAGTTACGGTGCATAAATTGAATCTTTTATTATTCATTTTAGTACCGACATTTCACGGAATGGGCATACATATTTACCTATATCACCGAAACTATATTATATAGTTAATTATAAATTTCTTAAAATTACTTATTTTTTTTTAATTATTCATACATTTTGACTAGGTTGGTGTATATTACAGATATATGTTTTGTTATTGATTAATAAATTATTTGATTTATAATTATTAGACTATGAAATTCTAATAGTTTCTTTTTAAATGTAACATATGTTACATTTATGTCTATTAACTACATTAACATTTTTCATAATAACTTTTAAAACACATTGGAAGAAAAAAAAAATTCAAACTATTCTATTATATGTTGGATATGAAAGCATTTGTTTTAATATTTTATATGAAATTTGAACCTATGGATGGTTTGTATAATAAATTTAAATTGTTTTAGTGTACCGTATTTGATTAAATAAAAATATTTAAAATACTAAAAATAAAATTTGTATTGACGTTAATGTGATATTCAAGCAAAGTTGTTAATCATTGAACAAACAAAAATATCGTTTTACTGTTAAATAGTCAAAATATATTTATAACTTGGATATTAAAAATCGTATAAATTAAAAAAATATGCTTAATTGACCAACAAACTATTAAACAATTATTTAAATAATAACGATTGGATATCAAAAAAATCATTGTTATTTTCTATTCGTTTATTTTCTTAAATTATTTTTATCATTTAGAATAACCAAGTTTAGAGTATGCGTAATGAGTTGGAACTACCAACAAGCAACAGTACACACATGAGTCACCAGTTATCCATTAAAGTATTAATTACTCTTGACAAAGTTTAACTCGACAGACCAGAAAGCAACTAACGATCACGCTGCGCTATTCTAGAGTTTACCTAAATTATATATTTGTTTACTTCAAGCATTGGCGAATTTAGGAGGGGGTGCTGAGTTCTGGGGCTTTTTTGCCAAAAATATTTGAAAACCTCAGATTTTAAACATATCAGGAATATAATTAAATTGTAATCGGATAATAATAATAACAATCGACCGCACGGCAGAGTTGGGCATTAGTCGAATAAAATATTATTCGATTGATTATTTGAATAAAAAATTATTCTTCATTGATTTATTCTTAATTTTATTATTGATTTTTATTTTTATTTCATTATTTTAATTTGTATTATTATTCGTTATTCATTATTCGGAGATTTTTATTTACTATATTTTATTCACTATTCAATTATTCGTTATTCCCTATAATAATATAAATAATAAATTTAAATCCTAAATAACGATATTTAATAATAATAGACTTATTATTTAGACTTAAATAATATATATGATATATATAAAAATGTTATTATTCTTGATACATATAGGTTATTATAGTTACTATAAAGATAATTGTTATAATTATTACTACAAATTGTTAATATCGTTATTATAACTTGAATTATTATTTAATTATTAATTATTATTAAAGTGTTAAAGTATATGAAATTTAAATAAAAATTGGTTTGGTAATTTATCGATATATCTACAAAAAATAATGTAAAAACGCCAAAGGTTAGTACATTTCTATAATACTTTTCTGCTAGTAACCTGTTTAGTTACCAAAATTTAGGTTTTGATAGGGCACAATTCATGCCCATATAATTGCGATTAGTATAATACATAAATTAAAAAAAAAATTAATATCATTCATGATTTTAACGAATAAATTTACTCTGAATAATTGTTTTATTCACGAATAAAACTATTCAGAATAATTGTATTCATTATTCAGTACACCACAATTATTCAAAATAAAAAATTATTCTTTATTTTGATTTATTTTTGCCCAACTCTGCCGCACGGCACTCACACACACACATGGTATATAAATAATCTGATGTGGGGAAATTATCGGTCGATAAGAATATCAATATCTTAGTCCGTGACTGTTACGTCTTTTCAGTTGTCAGTATGCACTATGTATCTATGCGCAACATAAAGCAATTTAAAATACAATTAATACGATCTCATACGTTTAATTTATTAATTATTAGTAAACATAGTTAAGTTATTAATTCAATTTTTTTCTTTAAACATTTCGATTACTAGTGTAACTTTGAACTATAATCATAACAATAAGTCAACCATGGATCAGAATCTAAACCATTTTGCAAATTCAGAAATAATAATTTTATTTCAACATTCAAGTTAATCACGTTGGCTTTGCGTCGTAAATTTAGATATACGTTTAATGAAAGATTTATTTTTTTCAATAAATCTGTTCACATTTCTACAAATATTTGAAATCCATCATTTTCATTCTTTCTTTATTTGTGTAAGGATTCTATTAAACGCATTTACTTTATATTTTACCTAACAAATATGATTTCTTTTAATAACATCTCTATTTTTAAACCAGTAAAAATACTAAATAATAATAAATAAATAAATATAATAAATACATTATATGTCAGCTTGTATACGAGTTAAATTTAAATTTAAAAAATTTACTTTTAATAGAATTTTAATTTATGTTTACATGTTAAATAAGATTAATGATTATTTTCAATATAATAATTCAAAGTGTAACTCATGGTATATGATTTTAAAATTGCGTTATTTGTTTTTCAATTATTTTGCTCCATTATTCAAATTTGAAACTAAAAAAAATTATTATTAGACTTACGAGTAACTTGTATAAATATTTACATAAAACTTTATAAATAAATAAAAACTATATAGTGTTAAATATCAAAACGGTGAAAAGGGTTTATTCTTATCGAACTGGGATATAATCCGATAGTATATATGTATATCTACAGAAACATTTTATTTCAAATGAGAAATCGCTGTAAATCAAAAATAAAAACAATCGAATAAATAAATTATCAAAAAGTGGTTTAGTGCAAATTTTGAAACACATAACATTTAAGATATTTTAAAAAGTGTTTTTTCGTGTAATCCATTGGGGAATATTTTTTCGTTTGTACCGCTTCAGTTGTCTTAACTTTCTTAACAATGATGTAAGTCCATTCGTATTCATTTCAAGTCGACCGACTTTTTCCAAATGGTTTTATCACTATTGTTCATGTTTTTGTTACGGTATGGTACATGGCTTCGGTTAGGTACTACGAGATTACCCATATTATTGCATTGATCAATTCATAAGACGTCAGTTGCATAGTACACGATAAGCATTAATGTAGCGAAATTGCGTACACAATACATTGTATTACAACTTAATTTCACATCTTAATCAAAAATACGAATTTATAAATCGTATGTATAATTCATTAAAATAAAATAATATGAATATTAAAAATCAAAAACTATCAGTGATCGTTAATTACGTATCTAACAATTCATTTTATCGACTGTCATTGTAATTCATTTTTTATCATAGAAAATTAGCTATTGATAATTTTTATTCTAGAACGCAAATACTGTCATACAATAAATGCTGTTAGAGAAATAGTTGTACATTTCTAAAACTTTTAAAGTTTCTCGAGTCTTTAAATCACAATAACAAATAGTTGTTTTAAATTTTCAATCCTCTTACATTTCGGTACACTTTTAACGCATGGCTTATGTCAGCATTCATTTAAATCGTATAACTTTGTTTTTCTGTGTGCGCAGTATGATCAAATAAACTAATATAAGCATTAACGCTAAAAAAATTATTTATACTCATTACTTTAATGAAATATACAAATTTGTTTTTCAATACTATATTTTACATTTAATTTTAACATTTCTTTTGTTCACATAAAATAATAATATTATATACTATTTAATACGTTCATATTAAGACGCTTGACATTACCAAAAATCCCCATTATATCCAATTGTAAATTATTACTCCATATATTATAATCATGCTATGTCTACTAAGTATCATACAAAAATGTTCTAATATATAAAGTCGAGTCGCGATAACTCGAAGTTGAAGGGGGATAAAAATTCACTTCGAGATATGTATTATTCGAGAAATCTAACTAATTTATAGGGGAAGAATTTTCTAGAGGAATAAAACACAGTTCGAGTTGTCAAGTTTTTCGAGTTATCGAGGTTCGAGATATCGCGATTCGATTGTATTTAGCCATCGTAAATTTAATTTTTACTGGAATTATTTTTTGATTTTATAAAAGTACCTTTAAAACAAATATATTATTTCAACAAATATAATGAACAAAAAATCAACGATTTTGAGTTCTTTAAACTAGTAAACTTTCGTTGAATTTCCGTATTGATGTTTTCACAAAACCCATTATTAAAATTCAAAACTCATACACGGAAAGAAAGGCTTACAAGGACAACATACCGTAACCCATGTTCATAAAAACCGAATAATTTTCTTGTTTGAACTATAGATGATTATTTTCAGGCTATTCTGTTCATCCTCACAATGTATGCAAGTAGTATACTTACCTATTTTGCCTATCAATTTTCTCTAGTGAAATGCAATGTTATAATCGAAAAGTTTTCGATGTTGACCAAATGATGATTGATCTGTAAACAGATTTTTCCTAAATTGGTTTTCACGATCGAACGAGCTTGGTACGAACAGTATATAAGCATATAAGTCACGGAGACCGTTGGCAGCGTTAAAATATGAAAATACATTCAGGGTCAGAAGAATGGAACATATAAATAAGACAATACGTACCCACATGAACGCTCTGAATACGATACTCATTCACGACGACCTCGTATTAAATATAAACGACATCAAACGATTACGTTATTGGTAATAAATTCAACAGTCAAAACAGACCAAACCTTATCGGTAGATTAGAAATTCACATTGCGCAACCACTATATATGGACGCGGGTGAAAGCAAATACAGGAGGAAAATGTATAATAAATTAATAAAAAAGGAGAAACAAATATAACATAAAAATAATAATAATAGTAATAGGATATGTACATAATAAAAAATGAGCGCACACGAATATTTTGAGATATGCACACCCTCATGCTATACCCGAACAACGTGTTCTACTCGTCGAACATTTATCTCACAAAAGATTTATTGCCTTAACGGTTCCTCGAAAGGTTTTAAAGGTTTTACGAGACCAACGCAATAACCAACGCTTTATCAGATTTTCCTCAACAATACTGTAGTCAGGTTTTAAATTTCTAGGTTTATGTATACAAGTTTAATTATTTTTTTTCCTCCCACTTGTTTATTGGTAAAATAACAATCAATATATTGTATAAAAATAATTTATGTATAAAACAATGTTCCACAACACACGTCTTCGGGTCGAATATTGTTAAATTTATAAAAGTCCTAAGTAACAGCTCTTGTAATGCTCTCCTCTCCCCCGACTGCAATTCAGTTTTCATGACCGTTTCCGTTTGATCAAATCACTATATATGTTGGTTTTCTTTTCACACCCGCTCTAAAACTCGGACCAGTAAGGCTCGTACGCCAACACCGCAATCACTTGCGGACCGCTGCGGTTGCACGAAGTCGAAAAATTCTGTTCAGGCATTTTGTATCCGAAAACGTTTTTCCCTTGTCACTTTAAGTCTTAAACACTCATTGCAGTGGGTTTCACTTATTTTCAGCGCAGGCCGAGACGCATTTACCACGCGTGAACACAACGTGAAACATTGCGTTTCGATGTAACACGAAATTCATCAACACATTTCTCCAAATCGTATCCACACATTTAACTCATAGTCACATAGGATGAATTATATATACGCATACGCCGCTACAATCGAATGCACTTGTACATACGACGTTGGTAAATTACAAATATATTTTTATGACTCGCTGGACTAAATTCATATGCGTTGAGGACAAATGCCAGATAAAAACAATAACCGTAATAATAATAGTAAAAATAAAATAACTATAGCTAAACGTTGTCTTGCAAAAGAAAAATAATAGTAATAATAATAAGAATTGTAAAGAAGATATGAATATTCCTTATTTATACACTGATTCGTTCCAAGCACGCGCGCTCGTGTCAGAGCAAAAAAAAAAATAATAATAAACCGGGACCTTAATTTTAAATACACGTGCGGCAGCAACACTACAAAATATGATTGGTGAGAGAGAGAGATAAAATGGAGTCGTTTTCTCGTAGCTTGTAAGATTATTGCAATGGTAGTGAATCGAACGAATGTCGTGCACATTGATCGAGATCATTATATATCATATAATGATCTTCGATAATGGTAATAGAATATATTATAAAAAACGATTGTATTTTTAATATAAGTATATCAGTTGTACTTTTGAAAAAAAGAAAAGTACCCATCGTCGTTTCGTTGGTTTTCCGTTATTAAAAATATTACACGTTTCATAATACAATAATATTATTACTGTTCGCACTTGTATAGAATTTTATTTCATTATGATATTACGATAGAGGCAGTAAAACGGTAATGATTGTGTTACGCGGTAAAAAAGCAACTGATATTGAAAAACTGGGAAGGTTATACCATATCTATTTTAGTATGTTAAACGGAACTTATAAACATTAATTTATTAATATACTAAATTTATTTAGAGATGTCCAATACAGTTATGTTAAATAAAAAATAAACTGTACTAGACATCTCTAAATAAATATCGGACACTTTTATTGAAGTAAAATTTTTTATATTAATAATGTCTTTTTTTTCTAAATTTAGAATAATTGTAAAATGTCTAGATATAAAAGTCAATAGTCTTGTACATAGTTATATTTATATTTATTACTATTACATAACATTATACTTTACATTTCCCAACACATCATTGAAATGTTATCGCGTCGATAAAAATATTTTTCTAGTTCATGTCATTCAACCACGAAAACCATTTAACCGGATACAGTGAAAAAATATTTTGTGTAGTCTGGCTTTATGCATCGTGGTAGCAACGATATTGATATAGACAATCTACACTTGGAGAACTTGGCGGTCTTATCAAGATGATGGACGTTAACATAACAGAATAATTATATAGCATTATATAATTATGTGAAGACTTATGACTTAAAAATATGTTCACGCTAAATAAAGCAAAAAGCGACAAAGAAAATAATAATCCCGTAGATCAAAAAACTTTAGTAATAAGAATTCGACGAGGTACAGTGGTAGCAGCAGTGCCAAATCTAGGAAATTAGACACCCGGGGCTAATGTAAATGCAGCGCCCTACGAAAGTGGAAGTATGGGGTATGTCAGGGATGGCAAATCCATGGCATGCGAAAAGATTTTGTGAGCACACGAAAATGTTTACTATTATATAATATATAATATAATATAAATAATTAACAAAGCAATATTATTATAATTATTATTATTATTATGTTCCTAAACTAACCTTTTTATATTAATACATTAATTATACAATCAAATTATAATATAACAAAATATAACATTTTTAATATTTTTTTTCATGGCACGCTCTATATATATAAAAAAAAAAAGAGTAATTTTGGGCACGTAGTGTTCAAAAGGTTTGCCATCCCTGGGGTATGATCATGACTTTTTTTATTTTTCTTACACTCAAGAGCACCCATATACCAACAGCGCCTAACGCAAACATACCCACTGCTCCCCCCTTAAATTCGGCACTGGGTATCAGTGAAGAGTTTACGCAAATACATTTCTCCTATCAAGGTACATATATATACCGTATTATCGCATAGACGTTATAGGTACTGTGCCTAGGGCCTACGAACATTTTAAGGCCAGTATGGCTACGATTTTTTTTATTATATTTAATTAATATTAATTTTTTATTTTAAGATAATCTGTACATGTTGGCGTAACAAAAAAAAATTCTGTATGATATTTCTTGTATATTTACACTTATGTTAGTTATCGATGTTATTGCCGCTGTCTGGAAATCAGATTGGATAAACCATAAATAAATAAACCGATAAAATGTTTCTCGCATTCGGGCAAACGACGGTGTATAATAAACCTCGATGTATTATAATAAAAATTATATGCGGGACATGATCACTCGGTATCGCCGTATCGGAACGATAAGAATGAGACAACATTTAACATTTAATTATTGTCAGTTGTTCGTATTTCGTAGTCCGTATGACCGTACTTTAATAGTATAAAATCGTTTATTGTCAATCAGAATAGTGAACTTTACAAATAACAGTCTCTGAACAAGTTATTTTAAATTTAAATATATATTTCTCGTTAGATATATTAATTAATAACATCGTATTAAAAGTAATACTATATACTAATCTAAACAGTGGCGTAATTGTGGGGGGAAAGAGGGGAAAGTGCCCCCTCTGACAATTTTTTGAGAGATTAAGTTATAATTTTGCCCCCTCCCCCAGATAATCCAATGGTAAAAATAGCACCTTTTATTAATGAACTCTTATGGATATTATTTAACAATATTGGTACCTAGTACACACTACCTACAATTTATATTTATCTAAACCAAAAAAATGAGTTAAAAGACTTATGTAAAATCAAACAATTAGATATAGTGTGTAAAATACATACAATAAAAATATGTTTTAACTGGTGAGGGGAAGGATGTCAGGGTTTTGGTAATAATAAATATATAATATTGCCCCCTAGGTTTTTTCCCAGTTACGCCACTGAATCTAAGTGTTTATGTGTAAATTATTAGAAGTAAATAGTAGTATTAAAATGTCCGATAATGGATATAAAAGAACGCACGAAAGTGATTTTACTAAAAAAAAAAAAAAAAAAACAAGATTTATATATCAGTTAACAAATAGGGTCCATGAGAAAAATCATTCTGTTGCAGGTACACATACAAACCAAATTGAAATTTCAAATAAAAATGAACTAATAAATATTACGACATTTGAATCATAAATTGAAAATAAGTTATTATCTCCTAATAAACCAAATTCGACAACTTCTTTAAACGAAAATAAAAGTAATATAACTAAATCCATCCCAGATAAAGTTCAGTCCAACCTGAACTGTAATTTAAAATTTAGTAAAGATCTCGCATATTGAGAAATTAACTTTGATCTAATTTCTTACTTATCTGAACATATTCCTAATCGCAATGTGTATGCAGATTTAACTATATCTGCTAGAAAATATGGTAAAAAAAACGAGATATTTCAGAAAGAAATATTTTTTTACGAGCAATAGGAAATGGTAAGTGTGTATATCGAGACTGGTTGATATATTCGCCATCGACTAGATCAGTGTATTGTTATGTTTATAAAATTTTTCGTCATATGCAAATTAATGAGAAATTAATCATTGCGCAATTTATTTTTTTTTTCATCAATTTATTTTAAAAATATTAATGTTAGAATAGAAGCTCATGAACAATCTAAAGACCATTTTAATTTAATAAAAATAATGGTAGACCTTCAGACGTATAAAAATTAGATATGGAATTAATAAATCGATTAAATAACGAAAAAATGTATTGGATTCAAGTTTCAAAACGAGTTATAGTGGTACTTAAGTTTATATCGTCTAAAGGATTAACTTTTAATTAGATTTTTAGAGGAGATTCGGAAATATTTAGCTGTCCAAAAAATGGTAACTATTTAGGTTGCCTTGAACTTCATTTTAATTTTGATCCTTTTCTTGAAGAGCATATAAAAAAACTCGGAAATCCTGGTAAAGGAAATGTATCGTATATTTCATCAGATGATAGTAGATTCTACTATATGCAACGAGTTTATAGACATTGTTGCTACTACTCTATACTTGAAAAATTGTTTCTGAAATAAAAGAAACAATATATTTTAGTATTAGTATTGATTCGACACCCAAAGTAGCGCACATCGATCAATAAACGATCATTATTCCACTACCATTATTACACCATCATTAGTCAAAGAAAAATCGTAGAGATTTCTTGGCTTTGTTCCAATCGAATAGCATGATGGTAAAAATTTATTTAATGTATTAAATAAAATGCTTAACGATAACAATATTGCCATATCAAACTGTCGTTGTCAGTCTTGTGATAACGCAAATAATATGAGTCGAATATACCCGGGAGTTAAAGCTCGTTTTCATGAAATAAATACATTTGGCGAGTGGGTTCCCTATGCTGCACATTGTTTAAACTTGGTAGAATCTGTTACTATTGAATGTTGTACTAAAGCCATTTAAATCTTTAATGTGATTCAGTTAATTTATACGTTTTTGTAGTAAAAAGTCTATTTGAAACAAGATAGTCCGCGCGTAATGATGCGACAAAGGCATTATCACTTAATTATGAAATAATCCATCAGACATTAATTGATATTACATTATCAAAAACACAGCCTCCTAATGCTGTTATTGATAGCTTAGTCATTTGTTAAATAATTTAATCGCCTTGAAACTATTTTAATGTCTATTATTTGGAATGACATTTTACAAGTTAATGTTGTGAACAAATCGTTACAAACACCCGGTGTTTAAATCTGTACAGTTGTTAACCTCTATAATAGTCTTTTCTCATATTATAAAAATATATGTATAATATATAAAAAGGAAAAAAAAAGAGTTCCTGTTTTATCCAATTATTCTGAAATAGAATCTAGAAAACTTAAACATACATTCTCGTTAAATGATGGGAATGCCATTGATGCTGTAGATCAAATAAGTACTAGAGATAAATTCAAAATTCAAACATTTTATGTTATAATTGATAAATTGGGGGTAAAAATGGAAAAACGAAAAAAATCTTAATATTAGACGAAAGATTTAATTTTTTAACTTAGGAAAGTTTAAAAGACGAAGAAATAAAAATAAAGGCAAATTATTTTTTTTTGAGGCCTATAAAACTGAATTGGAATGCACATTTCATAATGAGTTTTTAATATTTAAGAGCTTTCGAGAAACTGGAATATCTGTCAAAGAAATGATACTGAAACAAATAAAGATCAAAAAGGTAACAAGTTTTCCAAATGTAAGTATTTCTTTCAGGATATATTTATCGATTTTTGGGACTTTGAGCGAAGGTGAAAGATCATTTTCAATTTTAAAGAGGGCTAATAATTGACAGCGATCAACTATTAGGTCAGATAAATTATCTTCATAACCTCTACTTGCAATTATGTCCATATCCCCGGCACCCCCACTTTGAAATTTCGTTAAAAAACCCGGAGCGATCGTTTGTACTCGGTTTGTACCGAAAAATTCATCGTTTGTACCGAAACCCGAAAAGTTACAAACTTTTTAAATTGGAGGTGCTGGAGACATGCCAGCACACTCACTTTGACCAGGAATTAAAATCGTTTTGGTCTCCATTGTAAAATAATAATATTGTTTTGGTTTAAACCTTCAAATGCAAAGGATAAAATAAATTACGATCGTCGAACTTGAATTCATATTCTTAAACAATTTTAGTATGGAATATTGTTATGCGTAATGTAAATAAAAATATAAGGTTTGATGGAACTCGTTATGAGATATTTTTAGTTTGTTTCCACGCTACGTTTATGAACCATAGATCTATGGTATCGGTATGAAGAGTTTGCTTTAGGAATTAAATATGGATAGTTAATTTTATTACAAGTTTTATAATAATCGAAAAAATTATACTAAATCAATGTATCATAAACACCACGAGTGGGCTATAAATAATATAATACATCGAGATAGGATATACGAGATCGCGAACGATTTTCCGTATAACGTTCGTATTCCACTTACTGGCAGTATTACAGTATATAAATAACATTAATAAATAATGTACATTGATGATATCAAAGAAAATAAAAGTAAAATGCGTCTTTTCAACAAGGGTTTTTGTATGTGTTTAAATTTTAGTCGTTTTTGTCGACAAGAAAAAATGGTTATTAAAAATGTAGAAAGACTATTATTCAAAATCGCAGAAAAATGTGTATCAGCCTAAAACTGTATGGGCCCGTACCACATTGGTGCTCGAGAGACTTCGGGGCTTCCGCCCCAGCTAGACCCCTCCCTTTAATCCGGCCATGGGGCGGTGGAAAGTTGTACCGTTTCGTTCACGCACCGTGGATTTATTTTTACATTTACAAATTACTATCAAATCAATTATTTTCCGCACTCCGCACAAACAACAGGTATTTTATTATCAGGTCTAGCGAGCGCTGGATTTTAAATTTAACTCGTTTAGTGCGCACATGCAGTGGCGTAGCCAAAGGGGGGGGGCTAAAGGGTTTATAGCCTCCCCCATGGACCGTGTTTATATGTATAATGTATCTTGACTATTTAGTAAAATCAATGCTCGTTTTAATCAAAGGCTTATTGATGTTATGCTACTTGAAGGACTTATTCCGGCCAATTTAAATATGTATGACGATAAAAATATTATAAAAGCTGCTAAAATATATGTCCAAGATCTCCATGATGATACCTCATCTACAATCAGAGCTGACCTGTTCATATGGGGGCAACAATGAAGTCAAAATACTATTCCAAAACCGAATTCTGCTCTTGATTCACTCTCTCATCGCACCAATCTTCGACCTAACATTAAAATACTTTTACAATTATTCGCCACGTTACCAGTTACCTCTTTCACTCCGGAAAGAACGTTTTCAGCATTTAATCGCTTAAAAAATTTTTTAAGAAGCACCATGTCGGAAAACAAACTGAATGGGTTAGCTATGGCTAATATAAATAAAAAAGAGCAATTCGATGAAAGTGAAATAATAACTGAATTTGCCAGAAATTCGCCTAAGAGAATGCAGCTGTCAGAGTGGAGCAAGTGACTGAACACTGAAACCAAAATTATTATTATTATTATAAATTATATATTAATAAATATTTTTAAAACTATACTAAAATGCTTGAATCACGTTTAGAAACTTGGTGATAGATGGTGAGGAGGTTAAGGATGAATTCTTATATCCTCTCTTACCTTACTTATTCAAAAAAGGTGGTTAGCCCCCCCCCCCCTTTAAAAATCCTGGCTACGCCACTGCGCACATGCATGGTTTAGAAAAGTATTTATATATACTTATATTTTTTTTTTTTTTATTGTTTAACGAGTACAATCTAAGAAGCGTATGAAACACAAAATAATTACTTAACAAAATTAAGATTCAAATTGGTAAACAATACCACGGTAGAAGATATGCGGTTTGATGCGTATGAGCTAACATCCACGCGAGTATTCAGTCTTTGGTCAATGTGGCTAAGCTTTACACGAAACCAACGCGATAGCATCTATATCGATCTACGTCCATATGAGGATATTTGAGGCAACTGCGGTAGTTCCGGGTCTGCGACTCTGCGTCCGCGTCCCCGTTTTCTTTTGCATTTTTTGGTATTGTCTTTTGAAATAAAAAATAAATTTATTACAATAATTCGCATCAATGTTCACTAATCGATAATTGATTTCCGTCGGTAATAGAGGGACGAGCAAAAGCGAAAGCTTTCGAAAACCTATTGGTCAGTCATCACCATATCAACTCCAAAAAAAATTCTTAATGGAGACTTATAAAAGTAATGTATATTATAAATAATACACGATGTATTAACGATTATAAGTCTTGTTTCAAGCTAAGAAATACAGCGTATTATTTGCGTTGCGTTAACGATGTATGATTATAAAAATTAGAGACAAATACAAATTTGGTATCATCTTTACAAGGCGTTCCGGTGTTCCAGTGCTTATTTCAGATCATCGATCAAGGCAGGTATAGTACATTTATAAGGGTTTATGAAAACAACTAGGTACACACAACGTTTTTGCAATTACTAATTTCAATTTAATTGCATTTCTAGACGAATCTCGAGAATCATGTGGTCGTTCAGTGGCAGGCACGTAAATAAGTGCTTATTTATTATTTTTTTTTTTTTTTTTGAGAGGGCAGAAGCAATTAACCTTTTTCGAAATAATTGAAGCTTAAATAATGTGCCAATAAAATGGTACATATCGTATATTTTAATTCGTGGTTACTACAGTATGATCTTTGAGGATAGCGGCAATCGTTTTTAGTGCCCTCTCCTAAAATACGTGCCTGTTTGGAGGACAGAAGTTTCTAAATTAAGAACATGCCTACCTCCCATGGACCACTTTTAAATATCTACGCCACCTCCCGTGTTCCCGTGTGTGTTGTTGCTTACCCAGTCGTTCGATTAAACAGCAATTGGTCTATAATGTTTTACTTCGATAAAAAATAAATAAAAATAACAATTTTCGCAAAACTGTCAGATTTGGTAAAAAACACTGCGCGCATGAATATGTACGTCTATATAAATTGACTGTTATACGCACCAACGCTGGTTAACGCTGGCTTCGTCAGGCTTTTCTGGACATATATTTAGACTTATTACTTTGCAAGTATTGATCTAATCCAAACAAAATTAAAATAAAATAAGACTACAAGTCGTGTATCATATTATTTGTTACCGATGTTTTGATAATAATCGATTCACCGGAGTTCATTCTTTCGTAAAATATTTCCTATTAAAAAATATTACGAAAGTACGTACTTTAAATTTATCGCAAAAATATGAGATAATGTGAACTAAGAAAACTTACCCTTAGTGTATCCAATATCAAAAATTCTGGAGTGTCAGAATGTTGAGACATAACCTAAACAATACGATATATTATGTCAATCACAATTTCAGTGAATAATTTCATTAAAAGTTGTTCTATTTCCGATCAATACGATACCGATTTATCAAACACATTTTTATCATTTTTCGATTTAACGTGCGTTCTTCCTGCATTCGACGAGACCTTCGGAAAGTCAGGGGAATCCGGATCGTTGGGCGTTGGCCTCAACTTTTCGATTTCTCTCCATACCGCAGTGTCAGCTACTACGTGCACCTGTCAGTATTGGAACCCGATGTAAGTAAGGGAATGCCGCCATATTCCATACAGAAGTTACTTTAAATGAAATGAAACGATTTAGACGGATATACGTTTAAGTTTTTTGACGCAGTCGGTTTCTCTTACTGCCGACAGTCGTTTCCGGAAATCTGAAGCCGGTCGTTTTTGATTCCTAATTTCAAAACAGGAATCGAGCTTAATTGTGTCTGTAAAAATCATTGGTTATCGTTGGAATTCCCTTAACAGTGCATCCAACATCGATTGCTCTTACCAAATCGTTTAGCTTGAGCTGTAAGCTTCTCGCGAGATCTTTATTTAATATCAACTGTGTACTCGTATTGTCCGCACATGATAGGTTTAACGGCAACTTAAGAAATTCCTTAACGTCACCGTTCCTCCTTGTACGATAGCACTACGTACACCTATTACTTGTCGAACCTGATGTACGCAGGGGACTATTGTCATGTTGCAGAACGAAATAATTCTAATTGAAACGCAATGAAATTATTTTTAGTCAAAAATATGTTTCGAGGCAGTCAGTTTTTCTTACCATCGATTGTCGTTAGCAGAAATCTGAAGCAGTTCCATTCTGACTTCAGGTTGTCTCGGTTTGTCTGTCGATCCTGTATTATTTTGTAAAATAAATCGTTGATATTTTCATCATGTCCAATAGACAAATATACAGGAACTTACGGTTGCATTTCTTGACTCAACGGCATTCCGTGTATCGTTAAATATTGCCCTGATTTTCTTCCAGGCCGAATAAATGACACTCATTGTGGTTGTTATACTTTACAAATCTTACAAAAAATGCACTGTTATACCAGATTTTCTTTACAAAACGTAAAGAATTATAGATATTTATTGAAATCACCAAGAACGATATTTCAATCACAAAAATGATGTTTAGACATTCGTAAGTAAACAATTACTGTTGACTGGTAACAATTATATCCTAATTATAATAATGTTCTTCCATAGCGATTTCTATTTTACACGATATTCGTATGTCACCATTAATTGCTAAAAATCAAAATTGATTTTAAAAAATGTCCACAGAAATTGAACAGGGGGTGCACGTACTTGTATTGTTATATGCCATATAAAGGTCAGACCTAGGTGTGTTAAACCTAACCTATGTGATTAGAAAACCAAAACTATCTTGGATTAGAAAATTATTTTTCATTTTTGGAATTTACAAAAATCAAAAAAAATTACTAGGATCAAGGTAAGTGCGTTTATTAAGTCGTGAAAGAGTCATATTTTGGCCGGTTTTATTGTATATTAAAACTTAAAACCTTTGTAACTATCTTAGGCTTTCGGTAGAAACGATAAATTTTGCGGTACAAACTGAGTACAAACGATCGCCCCGGGTTTTTTAACGAAATCTCAAAAAAATGCTAGCATGTCTCCAGCATCCTCAATTTAAAACGTTTCTAACCTTTTAAGGGTTTCGGTACAAACGATGAATTTTGCGTTACAAACCGGTACAAACCGAGTACAAACGATCGTTCCGGGTTTTTTAACGAAATCACAAAGTGGAGTGCCACATGGAGGACATGGACCCTTGCAATTGAACAGGAATTGCTTCAAGAAATCGTTACCGAAAATGTTAACGAATCGTTTGCAAACAATAAATGTCGTAAAATAATTTTGTAACTACAAAGTTAAATTTAAGAAATACGTATTTTATATGGTTTCTGACAAATTAATTTTAAATATATATGGAGTAAAATAAATTATTTTTATGATAAGTTAAAATTTTTATCAGATATGATGTTTAGAATAAAAGTATAGATTTGATTTTTATATTGAAAATCTTTTAGTTTTTACAGGCTTAATGCACTGAGATTCAATACTTCCACTCGCAAACAGAAGGTTTCTTAACTATTTAAATAATGGAGACCAGAACAGTGCAAGACTGTATTAGTACATAGTCAATAAGGACATTGTGCCTAGGGCCTACGATACTGTTAATCCGGGTCTGGATGCAGAATACTTCATCGTTCTCCAACGCGATAAATTTAATTATTTGACGCCTCGATATAAGAAGTGATTACGCGTCAAAATCTGAAACAAACCAAAACAACTAAGTTTTTTCATAATAATTTTTCAATTTTATTTATAAATTATTAAACAGTAAATATATTAATTTATGCTACTAAAGTTTTTGATGATAATGCATACAAACATAGTATATCATTATAACATTGAATCCATATTATGTATAATTATTAATTCACAAACGAAATTAATGAAAGCACTGTAATCTTTCCGAGTAAATTATGGTTTTGCTGTTAACAACTTACTAATAAGTTAAATCGTTTCTTAAACGAATATCCTTAATATATATTTGAATTTTTTAAAACATGGACTTATGTCATTTCGTATTTTTGACTATATAAAAAAAAAATTATGTTTTTAATTTTTCAAGTAAATTTTATTTAATATATACAGTTTACAGTTTATAAATATATTAAAGAAACATTTATTATATTATAATATCGATCATTTACATCAAATTTTAATATTTTAAAATAATTTTAAATTTAGATACACTTGATATTCAAATCATAAATTTATGGTTATATATCATATTTGTAGCCAAAAATAAATTAATTTGGCGAGTTCCATACTATACTTAATTTTTATTTGAATATATTTAATATGAACGACCATTATGGTATCAATTTGATTTATGTTGTTATTTGTTTGAGTTATAAAATATTGATATATAAAAACTTAATAAACCAATAGTAACTCACAAAATGTTACAAATGACAATCTTAGTTGAAAATATGTATCATAATAGTTATACTTCTTCATATATATGTTACGGTTAGTGTCCGAAGGACGGCTAATCTTAAGTTTAGACAATGTTCTTAGTTAATGTCAAAATTTCGGACTTCACCCATCAAAAATAACTTTAATACTAGCCAATAAAACCAACATTATCCAACCGTTATCGGTTAATGACTAAATAACATTAGCCATAGTTAAATAAGTTAAGTTAAATTAACTTATTAATTTAACTCTTTCCTTACAAATTAACTTGAAATTTACGTATTATTTTTTTGTTTATTCCAATTAAGTTAATTTTGATTTACAAGACTAGAAAAATATTTTTGTAAAATATCGCATTCGATAATAAATTCATGGAATTTAAAAAATGTAAAAATAAAAATTTCGAAGAATTTTTAGATGAGATCATAATATTTATCTCGGTATTAACTATTGATAAGGGTCCCACCGTTCTCGGGAAAAGTATTCAACCGTCTTCAGACTATTGAGTAAAAATAGTCATGCCACCCATTAATTGCATTACCACTGTCATGAAAAATGGTCGTAAATCTATATAATAAAAACAGACTTTGGTAGTATTCCGAATATAATATTCGGAATACCGTATTCAGAATACTTTTTAAATACTTTTTTGAAAGTATTCAACAGGGGCGTATTTAGACTTACTTCTAAGGGGGGCGAATCAATTTTTTTCTTTAATTCGGGCTCAACATTTACAAGTAAAATGTTTGGTAATGTTTATATCAGATGAATCCTTAAAATTTGTGGTTTTTTTTTTTTTTTAATCCACTTAGAATGGTTTTTTGTGTAGTTCTTTTTTAACATCTATCTGTGTTTTGAAAGTTTCGCTTATGTTTTATCTAATTTTTCACTAAGTATGGACTGGGTCTTCAATCAAAATAATAAAGGTATATTATTTATCGTTATGGGACATATAAATGTTATAAGCAATTGAGCGTTTAACGCTATAAATAATTTAAACGTTATTCAAATTAAGCATTTAAATTTTTCACAAATTTAAACGTTTAAAAAATTTTCCATTTACCATTATTGACAATTAAAACGTTATGAAAAATTTAGCGTTTTGCGTTATTTAAATGATTGTAAAATTTGAAACGTAATGTAGTAATATTATAAAATAAATCATAATTTTTGTTTTTTAGTAAAATACGCATTACTTATATAAAAATTGTCTTAGTCTAAAAA
>NW_020271856.1:748816-781674 GCF_003268045.1 Sipha flava | reverse complement strand
CCCCCCCCCCCCTCCCTCAAATACGCCACTGGTATTCAATAAATTATTTTGAATACTTATAACGAGTATTCTGAATACTGTATTTCGAATACCGTCAAATTGTCTCTTTTTTAAATGATTTTATTACTTATTCGTCGTATCTTGTAGCTAATATCAGGTATTTATTATTATTGTAATCCATAAACTATAACAGTTATGTATTATAAAAGTACAATAAAATAACATATATTTAGTCTACAATTTCAAATATTTCTGTTGAGTGGACATCTATTATTTTTATAGTATGAAAACTAGAAGTATTTTAAAAGTATTCGAGTATTTATTCTAAATACTTTTAAAAAGTATTTTACATAAATCTGATAAAAATAGGTCATATTATCATTGACTATTGACTCTATTATTATTAAAATTATTCCATAGTCTATGATATTATTAAATATTATTGAATAAGAGAAGAAATGAAAGAATTTTTGTATGACATAAATCGTTTAATTATTTGTATGGATAATGTTATATAGACATTATCATTATTATCATCTGGATATCTGGATAATGTTAAATATTGGTGGATAAAGTCCGAAATTTAGATATTAGCCAAACGCAGAGGCTAAACTTGAGTTTAGCCATACCCTTAACACTAGCCGTAACATGTATATATATATATAAATAAAACATAATTTGTACTATAATACAATAAGTTACTATAACAACAATTATTCACTGTTCAGCCACGTGTTTACTCCAAAGATCAGGTACGTAGAGATTTGCCTGGCTTTCGCACCGAAATCGAGAAACAATACAAATCAATATAATTGTTGGTTCCGTAAAGAACTTTTCCCTTAGTTGAAAATAGCCAATAAGTCGTTTTCACACTGAGCCCTCCGGTTATAAACGACGAAACCGACCAATGCGCGAGGATGGGATTTCTGCCGGAAACTGTCGTCGGGGGTAGCCGTAATTGCGAGATGTACGTGCACGATCAGCTATAATTCCAGATGGGTACGGATTTTGCGCGACGAGAAATAAAAAAAAAAAATCAAAAACTCTCCCCCTCCTAAAGGCGTCAGGGGTAAACCGTCGTTTTGAATGCAACGAACGCGTAGGGTCGTGCACCCGTCGGCGAGGTCGGCCGCAAAACGACGGTACGGTCTTGAACGGACGGCCGATGAGCAACCGCACGCGACCGGGAGATTAACGCGTGGCAGTTACGCCCTCCGAACGGGCACGCGAAGAACGTCGTTCGTCCCTGCCGGCCCTTCTTTTCGGAGACGGTGTTGCCGCTCGGACGTATGTGTTCGTCGCGGATAACGTCGGGGGCAGCGCGCGGCAATAATAATAGCGCAGGTAATGATATGGTACACCGGCGGGCGTACGGTCCGCCGTGAATTAGTACATATGCGTTACACGTTAATGTCCCGATGGCACGGGGAGAGGAACACATTTTTCCTGTTGCGGCACCGTAATCAAAATAAAAAAAAAAAAAGAGTCAAGAGCAAAGACGAACGCAATAATGCCCCGAGGGATGTTTCGGCGTGGTGTAGCTTTTATGTACGTGCATTTGTTTCTATTTCACTTGTTTTTACGTCACGTATTTTATTGTTATTATTTTTATTTTTTTTTCCCCGAATACGAAACGGTTATAATATTATGCAAGATAAATATAATAATGATGGTAAGATTGCAGTATAATAATACATAACTTTTAAACCAAATTCTTCGTTCGAAATCCCGCCGCAATTTATAAAAAAAAAAAAAAACTTCCGAAGTGTATAAGAACTGTACTACGATTTTGAACTAAAACAAAACTTTTTTTACTTCAAAAAAGTACACGATTTGAAAACCATTTGTTCACTACTGTAGAAATGTTACAATATAAACATTTCCGATGAAAAAATGGAACAGAAAATAATCATTATACAAAGCGTTAACGGTCAATGTTTGTGTTCGCTTTGGTTATTCAGTTGTACAGTCAATGTACACTACGATCGATCATTTGTATAATAAAAATCCAAAATAAAAATACCTAATACCTAAACAATCTGATTGTATAATATTTAAAATCAATTAAATACTTTAAAGCCCGAACGAAAAGTCTTTATTATCAAGCGAAAGAGATTTATTTTTCATCTACTTAAAACAACGCAAAATTATGTAATGTAAAACTGTTTCATCTTATAATATTATCATTTTATTTTTCTCCCCTAATTAATTTTGAATTTTCGCGCTTCAAATTTCATGAAGTTTTAATTCATCGAGCGACCATTAAGTTTATGAGGTTACCCATGGTTATAATTTTACACGATAACTGCATTATTTTTAAGTGCTATTCGCTTAAGTTTTGCCAAATAAATAAACAATAAAATATATTTCGATTTAATCAGTATAATATAACGACATAATTCATCGTTAAATTCTTTGTGCACTAATTAAACAGTTAGTCTACAATAAATAATTATACTGGTATTTCAGTATGATTATTGATATTGATATTATTATTTGTATTTCATGAATATCTTTTTATGAATATTTTCGATTTTTTTATTTTTATTATTATAATTATTATTACTGCGAAAAAAAAATATTTTTGATATTTTATTTTTAATGAGATGGGATACTTAAACATCGATCTACTTATTAATCACCTACAAGTTAAATTGAGGTTTTAAAACCAAAAGGTCAAAGAACGCAATGGTAAAAAAATTAATCATTTGCCGAAAAATCATTAAAAATTATTAAAAAAAAAAAAAAGGTTCGATGAAGTGGTTTATACTTTGTAGCCAAAATTATTTATAAACACCAAAAATGATATATATAAAAAAAGTATTTTGTATTTTTTTTAATAACGTAATATTTTTTTAACGTTTTAATACCAGAACTGAAAATCAATACAGCTTCAATACTTGTAAAATTTTAAAAACAAAAATATTTTTTTATGGTACATACGATAAAATAAATTTCATCCCAAATAACCGTGAAGAAAATATAATCAGTAAAATACCATTAATGAATAATTAACTGTAAAAATGTATGTTGTGTACTTGAAATACAAATCAAATAATGTTTAATAAATTAATTTTACCTTTTTACACTTTGATCGTTTAAAATCATTTGTTTTTAAATCATAAATTACATTTTATATCCATTATAATTCATATTTCGACATTATCATGCACGTCTTGATTAACATTATTTCTTAAATATTCAAGTCTTTACTTTGTGATCTTAAACCATTTTTTGTATATCCTTTAAGATATTATTCTAATTCAAAATACCATTCGACTTTTTATGGTTGTACAGAATTTACTATTGTAACAATTATTCTGGCACAAACCATTTACTTAAATATGTAGAATAATAACTTGCTCATGATAATAGATGTTTCTAAATTGTAATTTACGTCTAAAATACATTTTATCTCATTTTTCACAATAAGAATGAACTTTGGCAACTCTTATTTTTTTTTTATTAATGATAAAAATAAACTTCAAGGTTTCAGCAAAACTTATATTCTAAATTGTTTTCCTACACATTTATTTTTAGTTATTAATTCAAAGATGATCGATTGATACATTTATATTTTCTGAAAATTGTATAATTTTGTTTAATTACTTAAAATAAAATATGTCAGGTTATTTAAAAATTTACATTTACATAGTATAAAACACAATCGCATAACTATTATGTTTTCAATAATCAACTAAATATTATGTGTAATATTTTTAAATATCAAGTTTCATAAAATAATCCAACTAATTGTTGTTCTTCTATAGAAATAATCAGTCAGAAAACATTTATTTTTAAAATTAACCACTAAAAACTAATTGTTCTTAAAAAATAAAACCTTAAAATTGTATTAATGTTCTATTAAATTCTATCAAAGACCTATTTTTACAACTATCTAAAATTACTATGACATTGTACTACATCAGGTTGAAAAATATATCAAAATATGAAAATACATTTTCTTATATTTTTTTTATACTTCTCTTTTTCTTTCTTTATTTTAACTAAAACATAGATTATTGCTAACAATCTAAAATAATGGTAAAAACTATACCACGTTATCATATTCTAAACTTATTACTTTTAAAGTTATAAGTAACTTATTATAAATAAATTTCTAATTTGTTGGATCCGTGATTTTATCTCATTTTATATATATTTCTCTCTCTCTCTCTCTCTCTCTCTCTCTCTCTCTCTCTCTTTCTCTCTCTTTCTCTTTCCCTCTTTGCTTAGGCAATGCCTATTTTAATCCATTAATTTTAGATCAGTTATTTTATTTTTATCCCTCGAGAAAAATTTAATTTCATTCACGGAGCACTTTAAGACTCTTAGACAATTGTTTGGGGACCTAATAATTTTAAAAACAAATAAATGTATTAATAATAATTATAAATCGTTTGGCCAATAAAATATCAACATTACATTTTACCGTTTAGTTATATCATAACGAGTGACTTCAGCTGTAATCAAATTGCTGAAAAATAGTTTTTTAACACCAATCGAGATACTTTTCCTTACTTAGTAACAGGCTTACTTTATAACATCCGAACTTTCTTCGCATTAAAATAATCACCTTTTAGATCTCTAGTCTTTGTTTTTCTTTTAAAAAGCCATTAATCATTATCGTTTTTTGTTATTTCCCTATTAAGAAGTACCTTTGTACCCTCTATACCTATTGAGTATCCAGTTCAAGTATTGGCATCGCAGGAAATGAAACGTCCAATATTTTAACATGTAACGTATATAACAGCCTTTAATGTTTGTTTAATTTTAACACATAACCCAATAGACTATTCCCAACGCGTTTTTTTACTTTTGATTTTTGTTTTTCTCCGATCCGTGGTTGATGTAGTTATATTGTTTTTCATACACAGTTTTTCATCAGTTAGGTGAATTAACGAAACCCAATTGCAACGTAGGGACTAATCATTGAGATACGATGTCCTATTGGAGTTAACTTAATATTATTATCTAAAATTCAATTCGATTTTTTTTTTTTTTTTTACAGAACTGTCACGCTTTCGTTTTGAAATGTTCGGTTGCCACCGATCAAAAGTCACCGTCACCGGGACCTGGAACACAGCCGTTGTCGCAGAGCACGGTGGCTGACGGCCGGATCGCGTAAGGCGACGCCGGCTGGTGCATCGCCATGGATCGGACGTCGTCCTGTTGCTCGCAACCGGTGACCGGTGCGGCCGCGTACAACTATGGTGGTGGTGGCGGGACGGTGGCGGGCGGCCCGACAATAGGTGGTTACCCATCGTCGTACGACGGTGGCCACCGGCTATCGTCAGCCGCGGTGGTCGGCAACGTGATGGTGGTGGACGACGGCCAAGGGTGTTTCTGCTGTGACAGCGACGACGATAGCGTGGAACGGGCCCGCGTGGCGCACGCCAAACGCAAGTGCTACAAGAGTTGTCTGCGTAACGCGTTCGTGTGTGCGTTGCTGGTGTCGTACACATTCGCCGGCGCTTTGATATTCCTCAGCATTGAGGGCGACGTGGACGCGGACACCATGGACGATAGCGGTGGCCCGGTCCAGTTGGCCGGCCTGATGCCCGCCCAACAGCAGAACCTGACGGCCGCGTGGATGGCAGCTGCGGCCGCGGGCGAGGAGAGCCGCGCGCGTACCGTCGAGACCATATGGGAGATCACGGTCAACCTGAACATTCTGTACCGAGAGAACTGGACTCGGCTGGCCGCGCAGGAACTGAACCGGTTCCAGGAGGACCTGATACGGCGCCTGACGCAGCAGATGGAAATCGAATCGGCCGCCGTCAGCTATCACACCGGTAGTGGCGCTGGTGGTGGCATCGTCGTCGACCACGGCGTCGAGTCGGTGGACAGCGCGTTCGAGTGGAACATGGCCACGTCGTTTCTGTACTGCCTCTCCGTACTCACCACCATCGGTAAGTGCAGTTTTTCGAAGTAATTACATTTTAACACTCGGTATACACGAACGATTATTATCCGTATGGGCCTCCTGTGCGTAAAACCACAAACCAGTGTGTAACCGTAAAACTTCAGAACTTTCCGTTGAACTTTAGTTTACGTTCGCGTGCGTGTCAGTTAATCGATAACAGAATTATTGTACAAACGCTGTAGTGGATAACGAAAAATGCGCGCGCAAGTAACGTTTCGGTTTTTATGCAAAGACGACCACCAACAGGCCTGTTAAGTCATGTACCTACCTCATTTAACACTTTTTAAACATTTTCAATTTACACTTTAGATTTTGAACACCGAGTATTACGGTTGATATTTTTTTAATTGTTTCCGAAAATCTTAGCTGTCAATAAAAATTTATTAATATTAAACGTATCTAATTTATAATTTTTCAAATTACTTGTAACATGTCTTAAATGTTTAATTTCACACCAGTCTCGCCGATAATTTTTTTATTATATTATTTTTAATCTTAGCTCTATCAGAACATACATTTTTCTACTTCTGAATATTTACAAACTCGCATGTATATAATGCGATTTATTTTTGACTATCTTGCATTAATGCTCAAATAATATTCATATGTTTTATAATACAGATGGATGTGATCTTTAGTGATCGTGTGACGCAATTACTAAAGTACCATTTATATTATTCAACGTTTTGCAGTTTTTCCTTTTTTTTTTTTTTTGTGCGTTGTAACTGTATACTTTGAAATAGTCGGCGTATACTACATTATCTTTCGGATGTTTTTTACTTCTTAACCTGTCTACTTTCCCAACGCCACGGAACTTGCATATGCATGAAATATTGTACCAGATTGGTTGAAATTGTTTCGTGTGATTGTTTGTTTATTTGTTTATTTTGTAACAGAAATTATTTTAAAAACAATGATTTGATGAATTTAACTAAAAATAACATAAAAATTTTCAATACAATAGATACATAATATTATTAGCTTGAACATTGACTGTTGAAAAAATGACCGAGTCTAAGCTGAATTGAGATTACGTAACATTCCGAGTAGTTGGAAATTGAATCAATATGAAGTATGATGGTATAATAATTGTTGAAAAATAATGATCTATACTAGAGTAGGTAGAAACATGAGATAAAAGAGAGCAAATCGGGATAATCAATAGATCCTTCAAAAAGTCAAGAAATTAAATGAAAGTTATTCCCAACGCGTCGAAAGGTTAAAGTAGAGATTTGAAAAGTGGAGGAAATAACTGAGTGATCATATATATAAGATAATTAGTTTTTAATTTAAAAAGGACATATAATAGAAATATCTTTGTACTCTATTCTGAGTTCGTCACGCGCCAGATATGGGTGCTATATTCTAAAATTGAGTGAACTAAGAAGAAAGGATAAATGCGGAAAAAAGAGGTACACGAGAAATTGATGATATAACGTGGTATTACTTAATATTCTGGGTAATCTACCGATTTAATATTGATGTGATGATCAAAAAAAATTTTTAGGCTTGAGATAGATAACTAGGCCTTTAATAAAAAATACATGAGAAGAGAACAGAAGAAGAGAACTATTAAGGTAATGAAAGTGGTAGAGAAGTGAAATACTTCTCGAGAAGAATATTACGTAACATTTTTGATGTTAATGGTAGGATTAATACGGCTTACCCAACCCGAAAATATGTCAAGATCAAATTATAAGAGACAGCAGTCAGAGAGAGAATCTATTTTAATGTATAGTTTTATGTCATCGACGAATAAGAGAACTTTAACAAAAGATTAACTATCATTTACCAAGGTCATAAATAAAATGAAAATAGAAGACTAAGATGACCACCCTGGGGAGCACCATAGGGTATGGCAACAAGATCGGAGTGCGCATCGTTGATGGAGATAAATTATCTTCTTGATGTTCGATAAAACTGTAGCCAGGAGAAAAGAGAATTACCAATGCCGAGACTTTCAAAAGTATCTATTAAAAGACTGTGATAAACTGTATCAAAGGCTTTCTTAAAATCTGCAAAAATAGCATCTACTTAAGAACCAATTTCTAGATTGTTCAAAATGTAAGAAGTAAATTCTAAACTACTTGTGACGGTAAATTTTCCAGACCTAAAGCCTTGTTGATTATTGTGAATTATGTGATTGAGAATTATTTTGTAAGAAATATCCAAAATAATACTTCATGTACATCAAAATATCGGATTTGTGACGAAAAAAATTTACGCCACTGACGTTCGCTTATATGTTCTAATTGAAAAGAATGGAGGAAAATAAACATATTCAACAATCCCGTGATGTGCTCGCGGTGGCCAAAAGTATACAAAAATATACGATGAATAAAATACGCGGAACAATGAGAGGACAGAGATAAAACTGTAGTCCAGAATTGTGTAAATAGTTGACATTGTTCGCAGTCGATTTCCAAGTGTAACCTCCGCACCCATACACGTTAGAATACGATACGGTCGTATGTCCGTTTGCCGGAAACTATTGTTTTCCAGAAATAATTTCCAGAAAATGGCACCCCTATACATGAATTTATTCATTACTAAATCACGCAGTTCTTTGTATGCACCGTCGAGTGTTACTACGAGTATAATATTATTATACATTATATGAATAGCGAAAACTGCAGTCAGCCAACGTATTTCAGTTATAGCCGTGTAGTAAATCCGATTACCACTAATAAATAAGACATCATTGCATTATATAGAAAGAGATAGTTAATTTATTTATTTTGTACATAGGACGTAAGAAGGTTAAAAAAAACATCTTATCATATATTTTGAAGAATACTGTGATTTGCAAATTTATTATTTTTTTTATCTAGTGAATTTTGCCGAATATTTTAAATTACATAATAGAGCACAAGTTATCATATCTCTACTACATTTAGCATTGAAAGTCCTCGTATAAATACGAAAGCAACATATAATGTACAGTAGAAGATAAGTATTTAAAAGTTAGACAGTGTTAGGCTGATCAATTTTCCCATTTTATTAATTATTGCTCGTTGTGGACAGCTATAATTGTTACAGCCACATCGCTGCGATTACTTAATTCTTTACCCAGACTAAACTGATCTTTTTTGTATAGCATTAAGTTGTAGTTCGTGCTTAGACGTTGTACAGTCCATACGTTAATTGTCTCGCGTTCCGCTTTTATCAGCTCTCGTTAGCGTGTTGTTATTGTACGTCATCGTGTTCAGCACTCGTCGCGGTACCTGTACCGCCGGTAATGTATAAATTATTTAAACATTCCCCAAGGCCAACCCATAATATATTTTATCTACATCATTATAAGTAACCCTCTTCGTCCATTTACTCCTATCACCAGAAAACTTCAATTAATAATTAAAAACAATAAACCTGCAAAGAATTCTATTCCGCCGTTAATTATCAGTAATCAGCTATTAAAAGACTAAACAGACAGTAATTCCCCCTCTAACCTCCCTGACATCGAATTTGGCTGGCAAACAGTCCCACCATTATCTAAACACGTTAGATCTCCAAAAAACGCATCTCCTGTTACTAAAAAAACACCTGACAAAAGCATTTTTATTTCCGCAAATTGTTTTTCTCCGTTTGCTACCATTGATGAACCAATGGACTCAACTTTCACAAACAAATTAAATAATAAAAACAAAACTTCAAAATCACATCCTATCTTTATTCAAGATCAAATAAATTATAACAACTTTTGCGCAAAAACCATCGAATTAATTGATACTACCGGTTTTGATTGTAAAAGCTCTACCAAAATAATCAAACTCCAAACATATAATCCTGAATCTTACAGAACAGTCATTAAATACCTCAAAATTAACAATGTCTCATTTCATTAATTTCAACTAAAAGAGGAAAAAGCGTATCGTGTCGTAATCAGAAACCTGCACTACACCACTGATACCTCTTTTATTAAACAGGAATTAGGGCTATTGTAAATATATTATCAATATTTAAAACGGTTCTTCGTGTCGTCGTTGGTTTTCCGTTAAAAAAAAAAAAAAAATTAATAAAGTCGAATGTTTTTCTTAAATTAGTTTAGATAATTATTTTTTCAGAAAAAAATCTGAAGTTGGTGAAAATACTATCGTGAAATTTAATTTTGTCGTCGCCAGAAACGCATAAGTAGTATTCTAATGTATTTTCTGTTGAATACATCTTGAAAAATATTGATTCGCTTTGAGGTGTCATGATTATAAAAGTAATTATAGATCGTAAAAAATCTCTTTAGACCATAAACCGCACACTATCGAATTATTAAATTCCTGCTACATCACTTTGAGTATTGAATTTATCAAATTGTATGTTTACGATTGTATTAAATTTTAATATTTTGCTGAAAATATTAAACATTTAAGTTTGTCAATAATGTTATATATATAATCTCTATATAAGTTAAAATATAAATTAAAATTAAATTCCTTGAGAACGTTATTATATTTTTATTGATACTCATACACGTTGAGTTTGCGTTTGTTACGTACCCAAGAGTATATAAATATTATTAATACAATATTCATCCCTAATAAAACGTATATAATATCTTTTAATCGAAAAATTCGTCATTGGTATTTTTAATACTAAACTTTGGAATATATTTAAAATTTTCCTACATAGAAAATGATCTTATTGAATATATAATATAAATATATGACCATATCTGGTATTTTGACTACATTGATGCATATTAATTATGCATTCAATCTTGGATGTGGACGGTAAAAATTATTGTAAAATGACCCGTGAGCACATAACACACATACCCCATAGTCTTCATACTCTTTTCTTTTAGACATGTGTATCACATCGAATTATTCGTCGAAAACCGTGATTACATAATTATTGGTAATCAACATGACAATAATTTATTATACTGTACATCGAATTCTGTCTTTAGTTCCAGTGGGACAGCTAAATTCAGATCGTTTTGCAAACCTAAGATATATCGATCATGAAAAGTGATTCTTTTGTACATACTCACCATGTATTATGTTATCCGTGTCAAATTCCGGGAGCCCAAGTACTTTTTAAACAGTTTTTAATCGGTCCGAAATCGGTTTTCACAGCTATTAACTTAGTTTCTGAACTCGCGTATAGCCGCAGATTTACCGTATTAGTCACGGCGTTGAACCAAGGGTTGTGTGGACAAAGGAGCTCGAAGAAAAACACTAATCGAATATATCCGTTGCACAATAATCCTGGATTATTGTCGATTTCAATCAGAGGAAGAGTTCTGAATGCGGATACAAAGATGGGGAATAAATGTTACCGCACTAGAATTATATGCTCGGGATCGACATCTCGTATAATCCGTGAACTTTACAGTGCAATTTGTGCACATATACTCCATATATATTTATATATATGTACACGTTGGTTAGCAGTTGTACACTATTAATTGTCACCGAACACAGTACAACATGAAAATACATTTATTTATTTATATAATTGATAAGACATAAGGTTTAATAACAATAAAAATTGTTTGTATTATTATTCACAGCTAAGAGCATAATTTATGTTACTTTTAAATTCATAAAAACTATCAACAAAAGAATCAATGTTTTACATATTAGTTACACTCGTAGAACGATTAATTGGTAAATTCAATACTAATTGAGTACTAGCTAAAGACGAATAAAACACAATGATATTTCTTAAATTAATATTAGATAATTTAAACTCATCATACATATTACTTTAAATTAAATTATATTATTAAGAAATTTATACAAGAAAAACAGATCTAATTTTTTCCTTCTTATTTCTAATATATTTCAATTTAAGTTATTGGTACTAGCACAGTTTAATGGTATCTAAATGTAACAATGTATCTCGTAATAGCAGATTTGGATTTCAGCCGAGTTAAGGGAGAACCGAGTGGGCATTGCTGTCAATATATGATATAGATTCGTTCTTCATCTTTTCAACGGATTTACCAAAAATTATCTATTCCCTCCAAAATCATTCTCTCTCCTTCTCACTTTTTCTCCGTTCGTCTTCAAATTATTTTTTTATTCTCCAGAATAACACAACAGTATTGAACATTTATATCTATATATATTAAAATAAAACCACTAATTGCAGAAAAGGAATATGTCCACTTTTTGACGAAATTTAGTTATCACCGGATTTGTATTTATCTACCTTAAATGCATATTTTGTGTAAAACGGGACTAATCCATTAAAACGTTATGGAAATATCAGCTGTTAAAAATTGATTTTGTTGCAGAAAGCAGACAAGTCTAGGACATGTCTCTTTTTCGCACTAAATATTATATTCAGCGCAAGCAAGTATGTAAATAAGCTTTTATAAAATTGCATTATATTACAACAAAAAGGGTAAAACATATCGCAAATTTACTAGCGCAAAGTAGTTATCCAAAAGACAAACGACAAAAATCAGTCTGTGGGAATGTAATTGATGCAAATACTTATTCTTTGATTTATGAGCAAATTAATTCCTTCCTAGTTTAAGAGATACACTATGCTTCTAGAAATATCAGATACTTATCATCGGAGCTTGACGTTAAACAAATGCATTCCATGTTTCTGAAAAAATATCAAAATTTGACAGGAAAAGTCAAGTATGACTTTTACGGGTTTTATTTTAAAAACTACTTTTTATTGACTTTTGGAAGACCTACCCAAGATACGTGTTCCTTTTGCGAATAATTAAAAACAAAACTGAAAAATTCATCTCTGAATAACAATGCAAAACCTGTAACAGCTTCAGAATTATTGGTGCATAAGCGGAGAAGTCAGAAGTTCTATAAAACCCTTGAGGAAAGTTTTAAAACTTCTAAAGAACCTGGCAACAGATTTTGGGGTTATGTTTTGATTTCATGGCTGCGAAAGATTTACCGAAAATTTCGGTCCAGAATGTTTACCATATTACATTCGAAAACATAACCTTAACAATTTTGGAATTCATAGTACGAATATTGATAGTATGACCAGTTTATTTAATATGAAGGCATAGCTCGAAAACCTTCTGAGGTTGTTATTTCGTTTCTATTCCACTACTTGGAGAATTTCGTGTCAAATGGTATTGAGGAACTCCACTTATTCTGTGACAATTGTGGTAGACAAAATAAAAACCATGGTATGATAGCTCTTATCATGATTGCTCTAATCATGGCCGCAGTTGAACTTAAAATTTGTAAGAAAATAAAACTGTTTTTTTATTAAAGGACATTCATTTTTACCGTGCGATAGAAGTTCTGTACTAATCAAACGGAAAATAAAACAAATAGACAGGATACACACAATTGATGAATATGAAACATTAATTTTAACCGCATTAGATATTCCTGAAAAATGTATTTTAGTAGATTCTACCATGATTATGGGCTTTCAAAATTAGTATCCGTCGTATTACCTTAAATATACTACAACATTGGAGACTAGACAATTGCCATCTAGAGAACAGAAGAATTTTTTGATTTCTCCCTACCATTATTTTGAATATTCCTCAGAAAATCATACTACAATTAAAGTATCAATATTTATTGGTAGTCTCACGTTAATCAATTTTCCATTAAGAAAAAAAAATACTTCACCGATCAAGCTACCCAAGAAGCAGTTGTACAACCAAAAAATTTCCATTATGGATTCAAAAATGAAGGATCTAAAACTTTGAAGCGCTACATTCCTGTTGATCATATTAACATATTTTGGAAAACAATTTACGAATGGCCAACTTGCTAGCAACACTATTAATAATTAATAATAAACTAAATAATACAAATTTAATTATTTAAGAGATTAAAAGATTTTTCCTAATAACAAAACCTGTTATTATTAATTTATCTGTGTTTAAAATGAATTTTTAATAATTAAGAGCAGAAAAAGGATATGTCTAACAACTTAATATGGCTGCAAAGAGTACATTTATATTTATTTTTAGAAAATATTGCGATGATTACTTTCAGAAAAGTGAGTATTAAGGTAATGTACTCATTTAATCTACCTAACCTACCTCTTTCCTAAGTCTTGCCTAGATAGATTTATGTGTCTCCTGTAAAAAATGGTTTTGTGGACATAATTGTCCCCTTTCTGTAATTAATGATTCATACATTATATTAAACGATTACAATGTTGAAAAATAATATCGTGTACGTATTTTTCTACAAAATCATAATTTTTTAAATTATCAACGTTTCCGTGTATTAATTATAATATTATAGCTTCATTGATATTACTTTTCAGTACCTTTGTTCATATTTACTTGATTTATCAATATTATTGTTTTAAATCTGAAACAATACACCTGGTTAATGGAAATACTTATAACAAGCATTAACGTATGTATAAATATTATCTAATAATGTATGTGCCAAACATAATGCACTATTTCTACG
Source organism: Sipha flava (assembly GCF_003268045.1). NCBI lineage: Eukaryota > Metazoa > Arthropoda > Insecta > Hemiptera > Aphididae > Sipha > Sipha flava. The sequence goes on along the minus strand of NW_020271856.1, from coordinate 767,379 downwards.
ACATTTAATCGACTTATGTACACTTCTGTGTTTATACATTATGAATATGTGATACAATATTATGCAGGTTTCTCCATACAATATTTCAGCTCTCTAAACTAAAAGGCTTTTATGGAAATTTCATTACTTAGCCATTTGTAAAAAGTAAAATATCATAGAATATTTACTCTGCGTAAATAATGTAATTCTATCATTCAAATATCGTATATATTCTAGTGAATAATATTTTAATACTATTTGATCTTGATCACGTGAAATAAAACGTATTTTTTTATAATCATTGTTTTACGGAATTTTTATCTGAAAGTCTGTTAAATTTTGAATTCTGTATTCACATCTGAAAATTGAATAATATAATATCATATCGTATTTTTAAATCCATATTGCGATAAAAAGAAATTAAAAATTTACTGAAAAATGTGTATTGAATAAATTAATGTGTTAATGTATGCTAAACGTAATTACTAAATATTATGCATTACAATAAATTACTAGAATAATAATTCATAGAAAAAAAAAGTTATATATTTTAACTACCATAATGTCATATTATTATGGTGGAATAGAATAATATACGAGTATAATGCCTGATAAATGCTTAAAATATTTAAATCCCAAAGCACGTATATTATTTATAGACGTATGTCACTTACACTTTAATATTCTATCTTTCCGTGAACTCTAGATGATATTCACTTAGTGGAAATCATTCGTCTAATGCAATTGTCATCGTATCTTAATACGTGCATTGTTAACTTGATCGATGTTATAAACAATACATTAAATTGATAACAAAAGTTGAACATTAAAAGTTCAATTTACCTCATTCAGAGGTATATTAAATTTTCTATTATATTAGTGGTTTTCAAATCGCGGTTTTTTGAAAAAAAATGTTTGATGAATGACCATTTGCATTTAATTGTAATTTACGAAAATAGATACAATCAACCGTCATGCAGCTGTTACATTTATGTATTAATAAGTCGTCAGTTTGGAGGAAGTAATCCAATAAGATAAGTTATCTTTGATAACTATTAAACCATTTAGTTTATAGGTAATATTATTAGTTATATCATAAATTATATGTGACTGGTCAGTTTAATTGTTGCAGCTTACTTGTACATTTACGTATTCGTAGTATAATTTGTCATCTAGTTCTATTGTTACAACATACGAGCATTTTTTTAAATACATTTATAATATTGATTTATTTATAGATATAATTATTATTATGGATAAGTTTGAAACTCGTTCTGTCGACAACGATCAGTTAGTCAACCATAAAAAAAAGAACCCCAAAAAATAATAATATATGTCAGTATCACGAAGATTACTTAAAAATTGTATTTTCTTGTACTAGTGAATATTTATATATACATTACATATTTACATATTACTGATTTATATTTAACCTATGATTTATTTTCTACGTTTTACTTTATTTGACTTGTTTTAATTGTGTATGCTATTATGATGTACATTTTTTAAATTAAATTTACAAAAAAATAATAATAAATCTTCTTTTATAACAATAACTTAAATTAACAATATTTCTTACGGTCAATAACTGCACCAGGTAATATATGAATAAATGTGTTTATTTTTATAATTATCAGCCCTACTAGGTATAATAAAACAGTCGTTTAATCTCAAAAGTAGTAATTCTAAGAAAATTGAGTATTTTCCTAACGTTACATTATTAAACAAACAATACACGCATATTCACGGAATAGACATTTTATTATATTTATACTTTTTGTTGAGTGGCTGGTAACTATTGAGTGAATATACATTTATACATATATCTATATATTTTCTCGATTTCCATAACTCATTGAATGTTTTCAGTCTTATTCCTATATTCTTATTTTTATGTTTTATTAATTTATTTTTATTCTACTTATCTAAAGGAAAAAATATATATTAATTTATACATTCTTCTTCTTCTTCTTCTTTCTTGGTTTCGGCCATTCAAGACCATACCTCTAGATAAACATACTGCCACCTATCTCTATCCTCTGCTACTTCCTGCCAATGAATCTCCGGCTCCACTGTTTTGGCGTCTCTCTTAACGCAATCTTCCCATCTTAAGCGCGGTCTTCCAAGAGGTCTCCTCCCCACTGGGTTTTTCTCTATTACTCTTCTTATTAATGAGTCATGCTTCCTCCAGGCATGTCCTGCCCAAACTAGCCTTCTTTTTTTTATCTCTTTCAGTATATCCGGTCGCTGGAAAAGGGATTGCAGTTCTTCATTGTGTAATTTCCTCCATTCATTTGTGAGAACATCAAAGTATGGCCCATAAATTTTCCTAAGTATTTTTCTCTCAAACACTGCCATCCTTCGTTCTTCAGTCATTCTCAGAGGCCACGTTTCTGCTCCATAGAGGACAATTGGCCTTAGCAAAGTTAAGTACATTCTAACTTTTAGGTTCTTAGAAATTGCTCTTGATCTAAAAATTTTACTAAGTCCAAAGAAACATTTATTAGCTGATTGTAATCTCATTGAAATCTCTGTTTTTATGTCGTTATCTTAAGTTATAATTGACCCTAAGTATTTGAATTGATCCACTCTTTTAAATTTGTATCCTTCTACTTCAATGAATTCTTCTTGTACCAGATTCCCATTTCTCCGACTGACCACCATGTACTCTGTCTTTTCTTCATTAATCCTAAGTCCTACTTTCTCCGCAGCCTTTATAAGTGATTTTCCCATTTTTATTATCATCTCTCTACTCCTTCCCAATAGAGAAATATCATCCGCATATGCCAGAATATTAATTGTCGATCGTCCTAACTCGACCCCTTCACATAAATTGGTTTCTCTTACTATCTTCTCCAATACTAAGTTAAATAGTATGGGAGAAAGCGCATCCCCTTGTCTTAAGCCTGTCACCACTTCTACTGGTTGTGACAACATATTTGCTAGTTTTACTTTGATTCTTGTTCCATTTATACTTGCCTCTACAAGATTAACTAGCTTTTTTGGAAACTTAAATTCCCTAAGAATATTGATTAAGCTTGCCCTGTGGATAGAGTCATAGGCTTTCTTGAAGTCCACAAATAATATATACACGTCTTTATTGAACTCCCACATTTTTTGAAGGGTCTGCCTAATCACAAATATTTGATCTGTTGTAGATCTATTTGGTCTGAAACCTCCTTGGTAGTCCCCTATTATTTCTTCCGCAATCGGTTGTATTCTATCTAATAAGCAATATGCAAGAATTTTATAGGTTACGTTTAGTAATGCAATTCCCCTATAATTGCTGCATATCTGGGGGTCGTTCTTTTTGTGGATAGGGCATACTAGTGCAGTATTCCACTCCTCTGGGAGTCTTTCCTCCTGCCATACCATCTCAATAATATTATGTATTCTTGATACTGTTTCCTCATCTAATTTTTTTAATATTTCTCCCTGAATCCCATCTTCTCCGGGAGATTTTTGATTTTTTAACCTTAATACTTGTTGTTTTATTTCATTTCTAGTAGGAGGTAAGCATTCGCAATCGTTGGTTTCTACTAGTGGAAATTCAAAAGTTTCTTCTGGATTTTCGCAGTTGAGCAGTTGGCCAAAATATTGTCTCCATTTTTCCAATATCTCTTCCTGTCCTGTTGTCAGTGAACCATCTTCATTTTTCAAAAACTTATTATGTTTTTTGTATCCTCGTATATTGTTTACTTTTTGGTACAACTGTCTCGTTCTATTCATTCTAGAATCTACTTCTGATTCTTCCAATAAATTCCGAGTATATTTTCGTTTTTCATTTCTAAATACTCTACTTGCGCTTTTCTGACATTCTTTATACGCAATTTCTTTTTCTATATTATGTTGGTCATTAAGCCACTGGTTTCTAGCTTCTTTTCTCCGATTTAGAGCATCTTCGCATATATCGTTGAACCATGGTTTTCTTACAGTTTTTACTTTTCCGATTTCTGACTCTGTCACTACCTTTATAGTATCTTTAATTTTCTTCCATTTTTTATCAATTGAGTCATTTATATCTGTATTTATCCTCCTGATTTTTTCCGACATCAGATATTTGAACCTTTCACATGTATTCACATTGTTTAGTTTAGCTGTGTCATATTTGTCTACCACTGTTCCTTTTTTCCGAGTAACCTTTTTTATTTTGACTTTCATTTTTCCTTTAACCAGATAGTGGTCCGAATCACCATCGGCTCCTCTCATCGTTCTTATGTCTTGAATACAGTTTTTGAATCTTGCGCTCACTAGAACATGGTCGATTTGGTTGACGTACCTTCCATCAGGTGACATCCATGTTCCCTTATAAATATTTTTATGAGGAAACATTGTACTTTTCACTACAAGACCATTTCCACATGCAAAATCGATAAGTCTTAATCCATTATCATTTGTAGTTTCGTGCAGGCTGTGACTACCAATTATTGGTCTGAATACAGCCTCTTTACCAATTTTTGCGTTTAGGTCACCTAAGACTATTTTTATTCTGTATTGAGGTAGTGCATTTAATGTTAAGTCCAAATTTGTATAAAAATCATCCTTCTCTTCCTGCGGCTTATCTTCGGAAGGCGCATGTACATTTATGAAAGTTATTTCGAAGAAATGCGCTTTCATTGTCAACAATGAGATTCTTGGATTTATATCTTTGAATTCCCTTATATTTGGTATTAGGCTTTTGTGTACCGCAAAACCAGTTCCAAACTGGCGTTGTTCATTGCATTTACCATAAAGTATTGTTGTTTCTTGTATATCTATCGTTCCAGTATCATCCCATCTAATTTCTTGTAGAGCCACTATTTTTACCTTGTATTTCTCGATTTCTTTAACAATATTTTGTGCCGCTCCAGGTTTGAAAAGAGTACGTACGTTCCATGTCCCAAACAGTAAGCCATTTTTCCGATTTCCAGTCTTATTATCCAAAGCTCCACGTATCCGAGGCATGTTTATGTTTATTAGATCCTGAACAGAAGATTTTTTACTAGGCAGGGTCGTTAGCCCTGCGCTAAACCCCCAACCTGGAGGACCAGTCTACTCCAACCAATTAAGATCAGAGTAGGGAGAACTAAACCAACTAATTAAAGTCAATTCAGTTCAGAGCTCGGGGCCCCGGGTTCGCCATACCCGTCGCACTCTCAGTGCTCCCCTGGAGGGATTAATTTATACATACTTAAAATAATGTGTGCTCAAAATTAATTATATTAATTTTCACATATCAATACTAAACAAAATTGACTGCTTATTCTTTACTTTATTCGATAGAAAAATATTGAACAAAATCGAAAATCCCCGTCTTGCCGTCATATTTGATTATTTTTTTAAGTCAAATATCAAAATTAAATGAAATTCATATCAAATCAATAATGCTATAACAGGCTTCTGTAGAAAAATATTTTATTTATGTCCACATACTATGATGTATCAAATCCTAGTTAATCAAAAAGGAATAGCCGCTCGTCGGCCTGTCAACTATACATATATTTTAAAAATATAATACGTACCTACTCGTACACCGTAGATATACATTTTATTTAAAAAAAAATATTTTACTATATAAACGACTGTAATTATATATCAAACCTAAAATGACCCTATACCAAAAACGAGCTGAATTGAAAAAAAAATTCAAATACCTACGATAATGAATAAATAATATATAATATATGAACGTTTATATAGAACATACCTATATAAAATATTTGACAGAACTAAAGTTGATAATGCTTATCAATATCATACGATTAACTAGCGTATATTTTTGAAATTTAAGTACATAAAACCAAATCATCAATTCAAATAAATTTCACCGTAAATTTTATGTTCTTTGCGCTATATCAAAATAACCACAATAACAGCAAAAACCACTTACCTAATTAAAATTCTATAAAATATTTTATAATATTAATCAAACTAAGATTTAGATAGAAAGAACATATAAAAAATAAAATGATTTAACTCTCGGAATCGCCTTATTATAAAATTCAAACATACGAGTATTACTTATACTATTATATTTGTAACCCTCATTTAGTTTTTCAACATCCAGATTTAGATCAAATACTTCTACTGAAAACATTTAATTTAAATTAAAATTAATTTATGACTAATTATTACAAGAATCTCCAATTATTTTTCTTACCTTAATTAATTCATTACTATATTATATGCCTGAATATTAAACTACCACATATAACTATGATAATAGATTTTTCAGCAACATCATCAATCGTAAAAATCCTTTCGTCTCAAAAATGTTATCTTTACTATTTGGAGGAATTTCTTCAATTAAACATAAACTGACCAATAGAAATTTATATTAATAGCATTACTTTTTGCATTAACATTATAAATTACAATTGAATAAGTGCTACTAAAGGCTCTAGTTTCTTATAGTAAGTATCCATATGTTAATTAAATTAGTATATTATTGTACTATTTTAGAAAGTATAAATTATAAATATTTGTTATTCGTAAAAAAAATTAAAAATAGTATTCCAAAGTTTGTTTAAAAATATTGTTTTCGGGTTGCTGAGTTTTGAATAACAAAAATACAAAAATTTAAATTTTTAATAAGTTAAATTTAGTTTTATTAGTCTGCCAGGAAAATATTTATTCGTAAAATCGAACCCCAGAGACTCTTGAAAATTAGTCTTATAGTAGTTATTTTTCACCAACGCCAAGACAACTTCCTATACATTTTTTACTTTAAATATATTTGCTTTTCCTTTAAGAAACATATGTGTTTCAATTGCATTTTATTTATAATTTTATTTTTCCAAATTATTTGGAACTTAATTTTCAGTAAATATTTTGATATCTATGTAAAATTTCTATTTATATACAATATTATTAATATGGTTAATTTTGATTTATAATCTGTCTTTACTACTAACTAATTCTGAAATTAAATTAATTCATACATTTTTGTATTAGCAAATTAAGAACAGAAATAAAATATAGCATTATAAATATTTCTGAAAATGTAATGGACAATTTGAATTCTCCTTTGAAACATTCCGTACATTATTTAAACTATAAATATATATTTGTTAACAATACTTGTGTGTATAGAAATGTGTTAAAATATGTAGATTAGATATTTGTTTATTTATTTTGTTTAATCACTAGTGAAGTAAGCTATAGATAATTGTTGTCATAAATCCAACGATGTACATAAGTACCTAAGAAACCAATTTAACCATAATACTAGTTTAAATATAAAACTATTGTTTAATTGGAATAAAATAAATGCACATATAGGAGTATAATATTACATTGATTATCATTATATAATTTCAATTGACCATTTTCAGTCAAACAATTTTCAAAGTAAAGCGATTCAATTTTCAGCTTATTAGACCATTTTAATTTAAACTCTCAGCGACCAGTACAGAATAACTAAATATAACAACGTAACCAGTGAAATGAGTAGCACAAATTCATTGGTGGTTGTTTTTAGTCGAAAAGGGTCTTGTACCTCAATAATTAACAAAACCTCAGGGTTGAAAACGTCGACATAGGTAAAAAAAAAATAGGAAAATAATAAGAGTCAAGTATGAATTACCAAATTCCGAGATACTTCATTACGAAAGTATGAGATGGTTAATGGTAGTCTTATATTCCGTGGCCAAATTGAAGCGTTGTTACTTATAATCATCATCGATTTGTACAATTTTATTTTTTTATTTTATTATCTTCTCGGTGTTGACACGCAAGTGGAGGTGTGTACTCATTTTTATACAAAGATATCATGTTCATAAAATAAATAATATATATTTATAAGCCTATTTTAACCCCGGTCTCTCTCTCATAAATCTGGTCGCAATCCGAAATTATTGTTTAGAAAAATCTGTTCAAATAACTATACACCATTGCAAATTGGCGTACACTTTTGTATCGAACACTCGGCTTTATATATGTTTATATACAATATACAAACACACAGAATCACGTCAACGCACTTTGGTGAGTGTGTGTGTGTGTGTGTGTGTATATGTACATACATCTACCGGTGTATGCTATTTGTCCAAATGTCACTACGCATGAACATGTTATTTTGTTTCACCATACAGGTCAGCCATGGCTATTTTTGCCGGTCGGGTCAGCCATGATTATTTTCGCCGGATATAAAATGTGTTGTTTCCGGCAGAGTAGTGGGGAGGAAAAAACGCACGAAGATACATATTGTACGTATTCGTAATTCAAAGCAATTTTATTTTTCCCCCGTTTTCATAATTTATAATGTCGACTCTACTGGCTTTCTATTTATTTTTGGCACGTAATCGGAGCATCTCTATTGTATTTTTCTGTTTCTGTATAAAAACATATATATTTTTATATTATTAACACGCGTATAAATGATATTGTACACGAACTTCTGCGTTTTTCTGTCGTCATATTTTCAATCGACCAAAGGCGAGCATTTTAATCGCCTGAATTCGAATGTCCGTGTTCTTGTATATCTTTTTGGGGGGGGGGGGGGGAGTGATATGAGTTCCGGTGCCGGGCACCACTATTTGCCCTTATAAAATAACACGAAGTAACAAATAATTTTACTCTAGCAACAACTAGATTAAACTTATAAATGTATTAACATTAACTCTGTGATTTTTAGTACATTTATTTATTTATTTTTTATTTATGAACACTAGTATTAATTATTATTACGTGTATTAAAAATATTTTAACGTTATATAATGTACCTAAGCCAGGTAGACTTATTTATTATCAAAACTCTATTCAAACCGATACTAAGAACTCCAGTGTTGTCCAAGTTACGATATGTATCAATAACCGTTTTATGTATTGTGCACTCCTTTGTCTATAAAGAGTATCATTTCAAATAAAAAAAAAAAAAAAATCATATAGCACCAAACTCCGTTAATCCTTGAGCTAACATTGTCACGTGGAGAGAGAGTGAATGGTAAACTTTCCACGTGCAAAATTCGTAGGGAAACAAATAGCATTTATGGCGCTCTACGTCAGCATTACTGTTACGGACTCGACGGTCAGTTTAATTGAACGTTGTAGGTGACGTTTCACAGTTAAGTTCTATGATATCGAAAAAAAAGGAAAAAACTCATTGACTGGAAATAATATTGTTAAAAAGAAAGGTCTGCCGCAGTAGGTACCTCTATTATGTGGTCGATATCATGAAATCGGTGTTGCGGAAAATATAAAAGAAAATTGTCGCTATTACCAAACTAAAAGTTTTATTTTGACGTTAGATCGGATCATAACAATAATTCATAAATATTTAATTGCTGATATTTTCCGCAATTTTTTCTAACAAAAAATCTCGAATTCTATATATAAGGGGATAATTAAATAAATCTTATCCCACAATTAATCTATTTTTTTTTAACGAATAAATAATTTACTCTGACTAGTATGATTGCAGGAATGCAAACAAATTTCCTTTCAATTAAAACCGTATGCTAAATATAGTATGTTTATACTTTTTTTTATGTTTTTTTTTTTTTTTTTGTATCCAAAACAAAAATATAATATTTGATTCAAATTATTTGAAATCAATTTACTACCTTCTTTGTTTGTTAAAATTGTAAAAAAAAAGTATTTGTTTAAATGATGAATTTGCTGAACTTCTACAGTTTTATTTCGGTTAGTTGTGTTTGAGAGTATAAAATATTTTAAATTGCAAAAAACCATATACGATCTATAAAATGTTACGTTTTTTTAATTCAATTATATTTACGTTCAAATTATAAATTATAATAATAAACTTATATCTTGGTCTAAGGGGAATAGATCTATGCCAGTACTTTTATATAAAAACTTTAATGAACTTTTATTTATTTTATTCTTAAGCCAATCAGTTTTGAATTAAATCTGATCATAAAAAAATATATCTAAAATAGATATATTGAACAAACAATTATTTTACTTTGAAATCAAGAAATTGTATATTTCGATTTAAAATTAATTTTACATTATCAGTAATTCATTCAAAAATTACAACACCAAATGCATAATTTAAAGTTAAAGTATATTATTGTTGAATTTGTTTTAGAATTGACCTTGAATATATATTTACATGTTTTACTAAAAAAATAAATAATTGAACTGCATTTTTATAATTTAATATACTTCCTGATGTATTCCCGTTATCCCTCGAATATTTATTTTGAATTTACATTTCCTTACTACTTTGAATAAGTAAAACCTCATGAGACTTAAAAAAATTATGAATGAAAAATATACAAATTTAAACGAGCACATTGTTTTAAATAATTCATCTAATCTAAAGCGTAATTCACAAATTTAGAAAACTAAGTATAATTGTTTCACCTTTATTGTATACTTATAATAATTAATAGCAGTTATTATCATTTGGTATTTTAGGTCCGTACTTTTTCAAGAAAAACAATGTTACTGTGACCGTAACTTCGGAACGTTGTGTGAGAATGTTGAACAACTTCTTACCAATTTAATGACAGCGATTAGGAGTATATGTTAAAGATCTATGGTTCCAATAAGATAGTGCTACCAGCAGAGGTGGATCCAGAGTCGAGAAACTGTGGGTCAAGCCATTTAAAAAGACCATTTATTAGGGATGAAACTGAATTAGAAATTAATACCTTGTAAAAAAAAAACATAATATGCTCATACAAGTGTATAAGTATATTTATATTACATTTTAGAATTAGTAATACCACCGATAATGACTTATTACTTATTTATGATTAATAAATATAATCTAATTTTATCAGCACAACAAACGTTCGGAATAAAATATGATTTACTTAACTTTCTACTAAAATGATATCATTTAAAATATAAATTATGCATTAAAAATTTTAAATTTTGAATATACTAAGCATTTATTTTTTAAGTAACTCCGATGGGCCAACTGTTCAAGATTCCAAATCAAGGTCTAAAAAGAGAAAAAAATTTCCAAGAAGCCATTTTTGTCAACAAATATTAAATGTTGGTTAGCTGACCCCCTGAACGCCCTCCTAAATCCACCCCTGACTACCAACCATACAATGCGTATTTCAATGGCTGTTTTTAGAAAAATGTTTTCCAATCGTATGATTTCGCGGAATTGTGATATTGCCTGATCAACACGTTCTCCTGATTTGACTCCGCCTGATTTCTTTTTGTGAGGTTATTTGAAATCTAAATTATTCACTAATAAGACACATACACTATAAGAATTAAAAGAAAACATTAGACGGGAAATTACAGCTATCGATATGCATATCCAGGGCCGTATTAAGGTTTGGTGGCGCCCCTGCGAATCACTGTATTTTCATCCCCCTCCCCTCCAAGGGAGATTTGCATTTTTTTACCAAAAATCATTTAAGTCATTTAAAATACATAAAACATGTATAAAACATAGTATAGGTACAAGGTAATAAATACTAATAAACTTTAATAACTTTGTATTACTTTAAAATATAAACAATCAATACATTATAAAAACATGGGGTTTCCTTCAAATGTTTTTGTTATACAATTGTGTTAAATGATTTTAAATTAATTTTAATACAATATTACAATGGTACTTTTCTTGTTTTTATAGAGGCAAATTTATCAAATTAAATTGTTTTAACTATATCTTAGAATTGCGCCCATGCCCACTTACCCTGTACTGAAAACGGCCCTGTGCATATCCTATAAAGAGTTATGGACAGTATGAAAAAAAGGATAGCCAACTATATACAAAATGGAGGCGGCAACTTAAATAATGTAATTTTTAAAAATTAAGATTTTTGTTAATAACAATAATTATTAAAAACAATCTTTTTGTTGAATAAAATACAATTTGTTTCATTACTTTGTTTATAATACTTGACTAATAAACTAAAATTAAAATTCGTCAGAACCCACTGCCCCACCCTGTATTTTTATACGTTTTAAAATTATGTTTTTATATCTAAATAGTTAACAAAACTATGAGAATATTTAAATTTAAAAGTAAATTATGATTACTATAATTGTTCTCAGCAAATCAACTAAACTAATGCAGTAAATTTATAATAAAACTATTTTAATTAATTTAAACAATTATTTTATCAAAATTTAATTTGTCATCAATGGGCTTAATATTAGAAATAACAAATAAAGAAATATTAAATTTTATATTTATTATTGAAAGAATCTTGGTATATGCTAGTCTTAAAATAATAGTTTCCATAAATGTATTTTCTAAGAAGTATTACTATGCATCAAACTATTTCAAACATTTCAAATTTATTAAACTCGTATAGTAATTGAAATAGTTATAAATTTATCCTATCAAGTAATATTTTTTTTATTTTTGTATAGAAAATTTAAATTTTTTATTAATTTCAAATAAAACTAAGTTATTTCAAATTTCATGGTAAATAGTTATTATGATCTCTTAAAATTGTATAACTCCGTTCAGAATTTTGTTTTTGTTTTTTTTTTTGTTTTTGAAATTTAAAATAGAATAAAATAAAATTAGAAATAAAATTTTGAAATAGTATAGCATCGCTTTCAAAGACATAAACACCCAGTCTTAACTTTTGTATCTCACCAACAGCTTAAATTTAATAAAATTTCAATTACATATTGAAGAACTAAAATGTAAATTGACATTAAAATAAAATAATAGTTTCATTATTCAGTCTTTAAATATTAAGGTTACAAATATGATAACAATTAGAGTAGTAAGATTATCAAATTAAAGGCGTTTTTTATCGCCATCACATAACACAGGGTCGGGTTTTATGGGGAGGCTAAGGGTGCCCCCCCCCTGGGACTATGTTAATTATTTGACAAATTCAAGTCTTATGATATATTAATAATTATTATAAAATATCGTCATTCATCGTTGATGAATATGGTACCTATTTTATATATTTTTTATAAATAAATAGCTCATTTTTGTTATTAATTATATGTATATATCTATATTTTTAAAATGGTTTCAGATTAAAATTGATACCAATAATGTAACTATTAAAAATTTGTCACTATTGTGAAAAAAATGACTTATTTATAAGGGATTCAAAAACATATTCTGTTATTTAAAATTTTATATATATTTAAAAAACAAATAACTAAATTCTTGAACCTCCATTAGCCCCTCCCTTAGTAAGTAATAAAACCCGCCCAAACATAATAACCACTTTTTACCAAGATAAATTCAAATAAATAGTATATTATGTGGCAAGGCCGGGAATTAAGCTATTTCAGTCGCGGTCGACGAGTGCGGAATAAGCCGCAGGCGAGGGCTGCATTTCACCCAAGACTGAATTGCCTTTCTTCACGAGCAACACATACTATTTTGTGTCACGCCCCTGCGTTCTTGGAATCTATGCAACAACAGACTATTCTACGATATCAATTTGAGGGGAGAAATTTTATTTTATTTCACATTTATTACAATATCCACTTTATTATATACTTTATTATAACATAAGATTATTATATTTATTTTATTTTAATTTACATTTAATGTTCAACTATTGCAATTACTTGTATTGAAAAAATTTCCACTGACACTTGATTTTTTTTTCGTCAATGTCAATGAATTTTGAAGTTGATGCACTATAGTTAACATCATGTTTAGTGTTAGTCGATGATGGATTTTTTTATAAGCTCAGTTATCTGATTAAATATTTTATCTGTAACATTCAACTCACTTATGTGAAAACAGTGAAAATGAAATATTTTTAAATGTTTATGCGTTATGCAAGGAGATTATAATATGAATATAAGATTTAACCAAAAGCTTATGTTTTGTCAAGACCGTGGTACACATTTCAGTTTTTTGTTGTGCTGGGAATACAAGCCCAGTACTTTTGGGGATTTCCACTTTACCACCTGGCACTATAGAAATTCCCGTTTTATTGCCTGCTGAACTAAAGAAAGTCGCTTTCCAACTCTTCAACCGCGGTCGAAAACCAAATTTTCGGTACAGGCGTGACAAAAACTATATTACTCACATTAAAACAGAAGAAAAAAAACATGTATTGATGTTTAATATAATTCGACCGCGTACACGTTGGAAGCGTTGCGCGGTGAGCTGTGAAATGTGTATATTAAAGAGCAAACGATGAGCGTTGTTTAAAACATTATTTTATTTTAATGTAATGACTTAGAGCACCATAGCACTAAGTTTGAAAGTTCGTCGTATTTTATTGTTCGAAAATTCATTTTTACAAAGACTACGCCTCTTAACTTAAAAGAAAAAAAGAATAGGTGTTCACGAAATAAATAAAAAACGAAGTGTTCTAGGCGAGTTCCAACATGTATATGAAGAATTAAGACTTAATCGAGAGAGATTTTTCAATTTTTTACGTATGTCAATAGAAACTTTTGATTTTCTTCTATCTAAAGTACAATTCATATTAATTAACAAAGCTGGTGAAAAATTTTAAAAAACCTATTTCTGCGGCTGAGAGACTATATGTCACTCTAAGGTAAGTCATTAAATATGATTTTGTTTTAATTATTATATTATTATGTAGGTAGGTATTCAGTATAAATATTTAAATTGTTTTTAATAAACATTTTCCTTTAAATATTTAAAAAAAAAAAAAACATTGTGTTTATAAAATCTGTATCTATAAAATAACTGTATTAAGACTTCTAAGATTCAAAAAATAAACAAAAACAACTTAAAAAAAAAAATCATAGTAAAATAATATTACCTAATTCTAACTAGAAAATATACAACAACAGCTCCAATTTCATTCCACAATTTATTATTTTTTTTCGATTTTTTATAATCGGGGTGTCTATCATTCCATAAAGATGGTCTTCCCTGCACTCCTAATATAAGAAGTTCTCGACTTGCATTTGTAAAATGCACTTTTTGAGAGCACATGATGTTTTATAAAACACGTTTTAATTAATACCAATGCAAAATATAAATACAATGCTTAACAACAACGCTCACAATTCAAGTCGTCTTGAAAAATAAACAACGCATCGCGCACAGCTCATCGCTAACGCTCAATGCCCGAAATCAGTGTACACAGTCCCGATAAAATTACCTTGTTTGATTTATTTTTGTCAACGCTTGCCGCTCATCGCCCACCGCTCACTGCGCAACGCTTTCCAAAGTGCATACAGCCTAATGATATTTATGAAATTGTAATATTGTTATGTACGTGTAAGTATTTATAAATTCATATCAATGTATATTCTTTTGACGAACTCCTTACTAGTTCTCACTTAAACTCACTACACGTTAACATCTCAATTGTATCGACATATAGTAAGATTGACTCTACTATGCATCATCATGACATAATACTGAAGCACAAGGTTTACTTGCAAATATAAATCCCTATATTTTTTTTTATTTTTTATAAAAATAAATATACCAAGTCAAAGACAAAAATGAAAAAGTAATAGTATTCCAACTTAAATATGCTTTGTAATCATAATACGGGATTTCTCTTGGAAATCAGCAGAGGGTAAAAAATAAATAAAAAGGCAAAAAATAATAACAAGACTAAAAACATTTTAGTGGTTCAAACAAAATGAAGATTTGATTCTTTGAAACTGATAATCGAGATGAAAACTCCAATTTTTTTATTTGTGGTAGAAAATATTTGAATAATAATGATTTGTGTAGTTATGAATATTCATATGCAGAACACTAAAATTGTTGTTTAGTATAAATATTTATAACGTAATCACTCGTTTCGATTCTCAACAATTTAGATAAGTACTCGTATGTTTTAAAAATATTTTGAAAATTAATATCTATTATTTATACTGAGTAAATAAAATTAAAATAAATATCGGTTCATGTTTTATTCGGTATAATAGAAAATAATAATTATAAAACTATAATATATTTCAAACTATAAGTTAAATAATGTATATAGGTATAGTATTCAAGGCTGTGCATTAACAAGTTAAAAGTTAAAACTAAGTTAAACGTTAAGTTAATTTTAATTAAATTAATTAACTCGTTACTTTTTTTACAAATTAACTTTTAACTTTATAAGTTTAATTATAATTTATTTTTTTTAAGATTAATGTGTTAACTTTAAGTTAATTGTATTTAAAAGTATCTAAATTAAATTAATTTTAGTGCAAAGAATAATGCAAATTATTAAATGAGGTTTTTAGTATATTTATAATTTACTATTTTAATATGAATTTCCTGTAGACTAAAATAATATGAAAAATAACTTTAATAGTCATTATATGGGCTATATTTTACTATTATATTTTTATAACATTGTTATTGTATAAATACTTTAAACCCATGAAAATCCTAAGAATATTCTGTGAAAATAGTAAATACCATGAGAGCGAGTGTCGATGAGGGATTAATCACAAAACAACTGTGGTATAATTTCCAATTTAATTTCATTATTCAACTAGCATGTGATCTGTTCACATCTCGTTAAAATTTATAATATATTGTTATAAGTTTATTACTTTATTAGCTTAATATATTTCTGTGAAAGTTTATTATTTCTTTATCAATTAATTAGTTATTAATAGTTATTAATTAGCTAGTTAATACTTTTATGTATCATTTTAAATTTCCTCAGTAATTTTTTTAAGCGTAAAAATACTAATATTATATGTGCAATTTTTTATTTTTGTAAATTAGAAAATTTTAACTTAACGAGTTAACAAAAAAAATATAAGTAACTTTTAATTCAACTTAACTTTATTATTTTAAAATAACTTAACGAGTTAAAAAAATCGTTAACTTGCGCAGCCTTGATAGTATTTATGTTTTAAAATGTATTTCCATTTCATAATTAAATGTAGTCTTCATATTTCATACTTGCTTGTATAAATAATAATAATTGTATCATTTACGTGAATATATACAATATGGTAGTATTGTGTGTATATATATATGTTTTATTAGATTTTCAAACTTTTATACTTTTGACCTACTTCTTATAGAATTTTGCTTTTAGAAGAGAAAAAATAATTCACGATGATGAACTGATGAAATTCCATTAGATCAACAATTTTCTGTACCATAAAATCTGGTAAATTGAAATAAATCTTAGGCGTTTTAGTTTTGCTTGCAGAAACTGGCAGGTAAATAGTATTCCTCTTTATCCGCTTTATAAAATATAAGCAATGCATATTCTTGAAATGTAATCATATACGAACTGTTTTATATTGTACCATACGAATTTTTTTTGTAATGTATGTTTATATTAACTAGCTGAATAACCCGGCTTTTCGCCCTTGTGCAGTTTTTTTTTTCTGTTACTTACATATAACTTTTTATTTTATCAGTTTTATATATCCTAGACATATCAACTATCAGTGGTCTCATTAAATGTATTATTATATTAACTTTAACAAACAGGTATAATAAACAATGTATCTCTAATATCTTTATGATACAGTTTTAACAATAACTACTTAAATAATTATAGCAAATGCACTGACCAAGTTGCATATAAAAATATAAATTGTTTATCAATTTTTTCCATGTTTACCTCTTTTAATCCTTTTAACCCCTGTAGAGGATGAATTTTGAAATATCCTTGATTAGAGGTTTTTCGCATCATTAAATAAACTTGCTGACTAAATTTCAAACTCATAAAGAAAACTAATATTCAGTACAATCTACATCAGCGGAAAAGGCTCGGATTAAAAAAATCCTACCAAATATAATGTTTAAGCCTTATACAACCCTCTTTCTGAAAATGTAGCCAAGAAATTACATTTCCAATGTTAAACACCTTTTAAAACTTATAGGGGTTTAATTTTAGGAAATACATTAACCTTAGGGAGTCAGTATATCATAAAACAGAATTACAGGCTAAATTTCATTAAAGTCTAATAAGTAAATTTTAATATATAGTGGATGTGTATGGATTGAGTTTATATTTTAATTTATATTCTGTAAGAATAATAGTATTAAATTATTAGACTTTCCATCGTATTATAAAAAGACGAATGGTTTGTCAAAACAAAGAATACAAATAATTAAAAAACTATTATTAAATACAGTGGAACCTCGAAATTCAAGGGAAATGCAATTTTTTTGGACTTATCGAGGTTTCGACTTACTAAGGTTTTCGAGTTATCAAGGTTTTAAAAAAAAAATTCGACTTAAAGAGTTTTTAAAATGTATGTATGTATTAAAGTTTTTAAGTAGCAACTGCCAATCAGTACCGGCGCTAGGTATTGCGGGGCTCTGGGCATTAGCCTTTAGGATATTAAAATTAACATTGACATTTAAATATCAATGTGTTCACGGTATTAAGATGATAATTTAAAATCACAGGGACCCTTTAACAAACGCGGGGCCCTGAACAAATATACTATTTATCCTCCCCTAGCGCCAACACTACTGGCAATACCAATAGAAATGAAAAATATTGTTGTGTGTCGCGATTAGTTAATACATACGATTTTAAACACAATAAATGCGATTAGAAAAAAAAATGATCAGAGCGTTTAGACAAATATTTATAAAGCTATCCGTCATTATCCGTCTATATACGGAGCACAATATGTTCGAATTATCTATAGTTTTTTTTTCGAGTAATCGAGGTTTACGCAAGGGAACAGAATTTTTTTTCCACTTATCAAGGTTTTCAACTTATCGAGGTTCCACTGTAATTATATCATGAAAGAAACAAAAA
>NW_020271856.1:731652-748416 GCF_003268045.1 Sipha flava | reverse complement strand
AGTTAATACTTTTATGTATCATTTTAAATTTCCTCAGTAATTTTTTTAAGCGTAAAAATACTAATATTATATGTGCAATTTTTTATTTTTGTAAATTAGAAAATTTTAACTTAACGAGTTAACAAAAAAAATATAAGTAACTTTTAATTCAACTTAACTTTATTATTTTAAAATAACTTAACGAGTTAAAAAATCGTTAACTTGCGCAGCCTTGATAGTATTTATGTTTTAAAATGTATTTCCATTTCATAATTAAATGTAGTCTTCATATTTCATACTTGCTTGTATAAATAATAATAATTGTATCATTTACGTGAATATATACAATATGGTAGTATTGTGTGTATATATATATGTTTTATTAGATTTTCAAACTTTTATACTTTTGACCTACTTCTTATAGAATTTTGCTTTTAGAAGAGAAAAAATAATTCACGATGATGAACTGATGAAATTCCATTAAATCAACAATTTTCTGTACCATAAAATCTGGTAAATTGAAATAAATCTTAGGCGTTTTAGTTTTGCTTGCAGAAACTGGCAGGTAAATAGTATTCCTCTTTATCCGCTTTATAAAATATAAGCAATGCATATTCTTGAAATGTAATCATATACGAACTGTTTTATATTGTACCATACGAATTTTTTTTGTAATGTATTAACTAGCTGAATAACCCGGCTTTTCGCCCATGTGCAGTTTTTTTTTCTGTTACTTACATATAACTTTTTATTTTATCAGTTTTATATATCCTAGACATATCAACTATCAGTGGTCTCATTAAATGTATTATTATATTAACTTTAACAAACAGGTATAATAAACAATGTATCTCTAATATCTTTATGATACAGTTTTAACAATAACTACTTAAATAATTATAGCAAATGCACTGACCAAGTTGCATATAAAAATATAAATTGTTTATCAATTTTTTTCCATGTTTACCCCTTTTAATCCTTTTAACCCCTGTAGAGGATGAATTTTGAAATATCCTTGATTAGAGGTTTTTCGCATCATTAAATAAACTTGCTGACTAAATTTCAAACTCATAAAGAAAACTAATATTCAGTACAATCTACATCAGCGGAAAAGGTTCGGATTAAAAAAATCCTACCAAATATAATGTTTAAGCCCTATACAACCCTCTTTCTGAAAATGTAGCCAAGAAATTACATTTCCAATGTTAAACACCTTTTAAAACTTATAGGGGTTTAATTTTAGGAAATACATTAACCTTAGGGAGTCAGTATATCATAAAACAGAATTACAGGCTAAATTTCATTAAAGTCTAATAAGTAAATTTTAATATATAGTGGATGTGTATGGATTGAGTTTATATTTTAATTTATATTCTGTAAGAATAATAGTATTAAATTATTAGACTTTCCATCGTATTATAAAAAGACGAATGGTTTGTCAAAACAAAGAATACAAATAATTAAAAAACTATTATTAAATACAGTGGAACCTCGAAATTCAAGGGAAATGCAATTTTTTTGGACTTATCGAGGTTTCGACTTACTAAGGTTTTCGAGTTATCAAGGTTTTAAAAAAAAAATTCGACTTAAAGAGTTTTTAAAATGTATGTATGTATTAAAGTTTTTAAGTAGCAACTGCCAATCAGTACTGGCGCTAGGTATTGCGGGGCTCTGGGCATTAGCCTTTAGGATATTAAAATTAACATTGATATTTAAATATCAATGTGTTCACGGTATTAAGATGATAATTTAAAATCACAGGGACCCTTTAACAAACGCAGGGCCCTGAACAAATATACTATTTGTCCTCCCCTAGCGCCGACACTACTGGCAATACCAATAGAAATGAAAAATATTGTTGTGTGTCGCGATTAGTTAATACATACGATTTTAAACACAATAAATGCAATTAGAAAAAAAATGATCAGAGCGTTTAGACAAATATTTATAAAGCTATCCGTCATTATCCGTCTATATACGGAGCACAATATGTTCGAATTATCTATAGTTTTTTTTTCGAGTAATCGAGGTTTACGCAAGGGAACAGAATTTTTTTCCACTTATCAAGGTTTTCAACTTATCGAGGTTCCACTGTAATTATATCATGAAAGAAACAAAAACAGAATCTTTTCGAATTATACATTCTTCTGAAACAGTTATTTAAAGTACCAAATAGTTAAATAGTTAAGTTAGATATTTTTAAAGGAGAAATAACATTATATTTATTTAAATATAATTTACATAACTACATAAGTTATAAAATGTAACTAAACTTTTTAAGAAAAATTAATCTTATATATATTACATTATCGATTTTGTACTTATTAAATTATAATATATATATATATAGCATTATCAATTATGCAAATGTAAATCACTGGCATCTACAACGCGATAGTCGTAATAATAATGAAACATTACCAAATCTCCAAGATATCGTTAATAGTGTAAAACCATTGATTAAATATATTAAATATATATAAGTATATTTAATCAATGGTAAAACCCTAAACTCAGTATATACATAAACAAGTAAGACACTCAATTTTTTTATTTCTAAATAACTAACATTTGTAATAACTATATTATCTCCAAAGTATCATTTTATAATGTAATCGTTACGCTTTATTTTATATACAAATCTATAAATATTATGTGTACACAAAATATAAAACCAAACCATATTAATAAACTATAGAAAAAGTACACATCAAAAGAAGCAAAACCATAAGTATATTGCCTGAATTTTTCGTACACATTTCTGACTATTTTAGACACATATTTATGTTAACGTATTAATTTATTGTTATGTTATATATTTAGAGAGCCGATTTTTATAACATTATTTATATGTGCTATACCTAAAACGACTTTGAAATTGAGAAATTAAGAAAAAAACAATGTTTTATTTAATACGTATATTTTATTATAATGAGAAAAAGGTACAACAATTTATAAATATGCAACATACGTTTTAAATAATTTAAATTCATTAATTTATTATCAATAAAGACATAGTGTGTTACTGTGCTATTTTCTCATGTTCAATATTTATTATTTTTTTTTTTTTCAATTACACAATCTGTAAATATTTTATTTTTACAATAAGCACAAATGATATTTAAGTAAGTAATACAATAATATTAAATTAAATTAAGTAAACAATTCAATATCTATTGCATCAAGGGAGAAGGATCCATCCATTGATGGAACTTCATGGCGGGTATGGAGTTTGAAGTTTAGTTCTCCAAGAGGTCACGACACCATTTTCGTTTTAGGTGTCTTCTGGGGTCACCTGGAATTGTGTGTGTTGATAAATCAGATATGAGAATGTTTTGGTGATTGGAGAGATTGGAGTGAAGGCGTTTATAGAATATTTTGGCTACGTTTTAGATGGTTGGAATATTAAGATCTCTATGAAGAATGTCATTAGAAACATAAAAAGAAGCTTTAACTATTTGGTGGAGGCATTTTGACTAAAATGTTTGAATTTTATTGATGTTGGAGGGTTTAGATGTTCACCAAAGTTGTATACCGTGGGTCCATATCGGTTTAAGTAGATGTTTGTATATAAGTAGTTTATTTTTGACATTAACGTGTTTATATGTGAGAAGAGGATGTAGCTGGTGAAAACGACTGTTTAGGGCGCGGCGTTTGGTTTGGATATGTGTTGCCCAGAATAGGCGTCGATAAAATGTTCAATATTAATATACAAATGCTGTAAAATTCGATCCTTGTTTATTAATTACCACTTTCATCATATTAATTTTGAAGTTAAATTGAGAATATTTTTTTTAAAATTTTAAATATTAAATTCACCTTATCAAAAACTTTAAATAATTATAATAAATCAATTGTTAAACTTCAACGAATTTCTTCAAAACCATAATTTTTCTAGAAATCCAATTTATAAAATGGCCATTTAACATTTTTTTTTCAAACTTTAAAATACAATTCAAAATTTTTGATTCGAGTTCTAAAAATCAAAAAAATCTTTCAATACAATTTTGCCGTAGGTAACCTAACTTAAAAACCTTTATTAAAAAAAAAAAAAAATTAAATAATTAATAGAACGAAAGTTTTTCCTTTGTCGAATCATCCTGGGACACCCTGTATACTCTATTTTTTATTATATTTAGCATATACACTATATTATAATTTATACTTTTTGGGTGTCAGTTTAAAAATATGTTCCGTTAAATTGTGGTTGCCTAAAATATATATTCAAAATTAAAAGTCGACATTTTAAAAATCTTCGTTGTATTATTTCGGTTATTTTTTTCTTTTTATCTTTTCATCCATTTAGTATTTTTCACTGTATGGCAGAAATATTCATGAAACAGCCAAGGTTAAAGTCCAAAATGCACATAAAATAACTGATGACACTACCGTATGACCACCCTCTGAGTACCAGCTCGTCAAAAAAACCACCCCCATTGAGCAAATTACTTAACTTACATTCTCTTGATCTAAAAACCTTTTTCTTGCGCACATAAATAACTTACTATTTTCTGCTTGTAAATAACAACAATGACAATACAAACAATATATTTTTTTACTTATTGTCTCTTATTTTAGTAAAATGTGTTGGTAAAATATCTGACAAATAAAATACTAGAAAAAAAATTATAGATAATTTATGAACAAATTTGAAATTTCAGGAATATAAACTAATTATTCATTACCATTTGGTAGAAAATTTCCCCTATGCATCAAAATCAATAAAGATTTTAAAATATTCCATAATATTAGTAAAACATCATACTAAGTATAAGTATAACATTTTTACATAAAATATTTCATACAAATTGCCAAAGTTCTTTATTTCTATATTATATTTTCATTCTATATAATCCCATAATATAGTTGATAAGTTTAAATGCACAATAAATTACAAATTATATTTATACTTAAACAATTAAATACATTTTAATATTTGTTTATGATATAATAATATATTCGATCACTTTTTTTTTTTTTTTTTGTTTTATAAATAATACAAAGAAATATATTCAAAATAAGAGCATAATAAAAATAATTCATTATGTAACCAGTGGGTAGTAAGAAGGTAGTCAGAAAAACATTTTATACGCAAAATAAAAACACAAAGTACCACAGATTAAATTTAAAATCAAATTATTTATTTAATTTGTAATAATACGTAAAATATCTTTTATAAAAGTTTTTTTGCTTGAAATTTATAACATTTTTGTAAAAAAATATAATAGTACTTGTATTGTACGCATTTTTGTTTTGGTTGAATAAAGGACCGAATATTTAATTTAATATCAAAACCTGCAGAAGACTTGCACATAATACTTCAAAAATACATAAATTAGCATTACTAACTATAGTAAATTATTTCAAGTGATATAATACAATAATTATTTGTTTATATTTTTTCTGTCAGAGGTACACATTCATGTAAGTGTGCAGATATTATAAATTCCTCGGAGACTGTTGTGGTATCGGAATAGTTAAACGCATTTTAAACCAACAGAATTTTGAGAAATTAAAAATTACAAACGCATTATGCTGGAAGAGTATGGAATTACTAAATTAATTATACGACAAATTTCTCGTGTTGATTGTGTTTTATAATTACGTCATGAATGTAAATTAACGATTATGAAATTCAACTACCCTAGTGTCTACGAACATAAATAATAAACGACATCGGTGCAAATTCACATTGTTACCAGGTCGTTCTCTCTTTCCTTCTCCCCTCTCTCATCCTCTCACCGCTCTATCTATTTACATATGTATCTATTCATCTACCTCTTCTTCTGATACACAAATGGTAGTAACAACATTATTGCAAAATGTAAAATTTATATGTATATATTTTCGTATAAGAATACCCACGAGACCCAGAAACATTATTGTCGTAGGCATCTGCTGTTTTCTGTTGTTCGCTATCTAAAATCCAAACGTAGAAAGTGTTAAAAACCATTAATCTGCACAACAAACATCATTATGTTTATCTCCTTCTCCCAATCATCCTCTCTCTTTCTCGTTCGTTGCATTTACATCAATTCCATAATCAGCTTTAAAATTACAAATAGTTGTAGCGACACTGTTTATGTGAATTGAAAAAATTGTATATGTATGAAGTACAGGAAAATTGAAATTATTCTCGAACGAATAAAACACAAATGTTGGAAATTGGATTTTTAAAAATCAGAAAAATGACTAATACCTATTTATTTTTTATTATTAGTATTATTATTATGGTAAAATATTAATGAATTTATGAAGTGAATGTTCATTCAAATATTTTTCAATATTATGTTAACATGGCAAAAGTTATATTTATTTATACCGATTTTTCCTACAAATATAATGTAATTTATTTAAAATATAATTTAATTCAATTCTAATTCAAAATGCAGATACTTGCTAGGCTTATATTGAATACGTACAGTTGATAAGTCTCAAAAATCTTTAGATTGTAGAAAAATAACATATTTTAAACTGAAACTATTCTTGATTTAAAATATATTATTTTAAATAATATACTATTAGCATTAAAGTTAATTAGAATAATTTCTTCAAGTTACCTTTCACATTAAACCTATAAGATTATGCCATGGATCTTTTTTTTTCTGTTTGAATCTACGACAATGGGGAAACAGGTTTTCTAATACTTCCCGTTTGCCCCCATCGTTATTGGATGATACATAACATGTTATTTAATTTACAAATCGGAATTTTGTCACTTGAATTGCACATATTTAAATTATTCTGTTTCATTATGTTAAGTTTACAGTAGCCTTGTGTTCCTTATGGGTGAACATTTAAATTATTATTTTGAGTCAGTGTAGCTGAAGGTCTGCGCGTTTTGACTCCTCATCCCTGCAATGTTGCTCAAAACTTGGAGCCACGTTTGGCATTTTCTCAGTCAGGCTCATTAGCCAGCTGGCCTCAAATTTCGTTCTGATTTAATCTCCTTTCTGGTATTGTCAAAATCCGTGCTGTTGCTCCTTTGGTGGTTGGTCTTGACGAAGTCGGTAGGAAGCACATTGAGACTTTCCCATCCGTACGCTCTTTCTCAGACACAATCACCCTGACGGTGACCAAACTGTGGGTGTTTTACAGATGAGGGATAGTGAGATGCAGGAGAGGATACCAATGAGTGTACCCGTACCGGTCCTTGACTAGACTCGGTCCTTCAGCTATTGCATCCACATTTTAGCGCTATGTGGGCCATTTTTGGTCATTGTTTTTAATCCGCCGGTAATTCATTTTATACAATTCTCCTTCTATGCCCCCCCCCCCTCGTTAGCCGGAAGCTGGTTCCGTTACGAGCTTGCATCACATGGAAGTGGTGGTGGGGCTTTACCAGCCGGAACCCTCGGATTTGGATACAGTATATATAATAAATACTGTCAATATCTTTTCGATTTTCATTCTAATTCATGCAATATTCATAAGAAGAATTTTTTTATAACTGATAAAAAATTCACAAGATTTAAAATTACTGCCGATTCTTGTAATATGTTTCACCTATTTTATTTAACTAAATCTTGAATACTTTCACCTATATATTATAATATAAATAAACTATAATTGTACTATATTTATCCTATTTAATGTTACTAAAAAATTATATAAAACTATTTTTTACGCGCATAAGATGATTTTGACTTATGAATATTAAATAATTTTACTATGCAGCCCAATATTTTTATCTATTATACAAAAAAATCAGATAAATAATGAATGCATGTAAACTACGAGTATTATAATAGTTTAACCAATGAATCTTTAAATACATAGTTCAGTTATTATGATTTATATTAAGCAAATTATGAGTATGTGAAGTATTACGATTAAAATATAATTCACAACATGCTTAAAAATTAAAATATCGAAAAAAACCGATCAACAAAACACAGAAAATGTATTCTTCCGTTAAAGTTTTATTATAGATTAGTTTACTCTAAGGTTAAAGCTAACAACACTACATTTGAACTACTGAACGTAAATTTGCTATATTGTACGTGTGTCAAACGGAGACAACATGTAAGGGTATGGGTTCCTCTTAACGAATATAATTAATCAACAATGTATGAATACTCTGCGTTTTTTATAAATTTATATACTTAAGTTTTATGCGATAGCTTGTATATTTTCTTAAAAAATACTTGAGTTATTTAATCAAGACAAATATAAAACAGAATAAAATAGACGCTAATGGCCATATTTTCCGTTCATAATAAATTTAAAATGTATACGACTATGTTTTCTTTCTTATCGTTGTTTTAAATATCTCTTTTTATAGTCCATTTAGTTCTAATAATCAATGTCTTCTTCGAGGAAACATAATGGAATTTTAGAATTTTCATTTGTTATTTTTAAAACAATAACCCTTTAGGATGTTTGTTACAATGGCGCGCATACTCAATATTCTTATGAAAATTCTATAATTGTAAAGCATAACCTTTGTCTATAAATATTCGAAATAAAATTAAATGAATATGTCATTAATAATTAATCAATTATTATTAATAACAATTCATAAATAATTAATTATTTAATTATTAAATATAATAATAAGTAAAATTGAGTGATTAAAAGAATTTAATTTCAGATTATGAGAGGATGATAACACGACCAATCTACAAAAATGTTCTTTTATAAATCTTATGAAAATATTATAAAATATTATATAAAATATTGTAGAAAATGTTCAATCTTTGAGTATAAATAATTCAAGTTTTATGAATTTTTAAATTTTTTCATTTTGTCATAATGTAATACTTAAACGATCATAATTTTTATTTTGTGAAATTAAGTTGAACTTTTTTTTTGTTAATCGATTATAAATATGAATGAGAAACTATATATTAAATTTTCTAGACTTTTTGTCAAACTAAAATTATTATATCGATATTTTCGAAAAAGAAAAAAAAATACCTAAGTAAACATGACATTTTTTACTATCAATAAATAGCCAAAAAAAAATGTATTTGAAAATCATACTATTAGTAGCATGCAGTGATAAAAGCATTCAATGAACATTTCAGGTCTCTACGATTATTATTTTTTGAATAATAATAAAAACAACAATTCGATTTATAGTTAAAAACCGGTATGCAGAAAATGCAGCCGTTTGTCAGTTTTTCGAAATTACTAAAAAAACTGTTGAAGAATTTATAAAATGACTCTTTTCTAAATACCAACTATACAAAATTTTCTATCAGAATGATAATCATTTGTTGATTTTTTTTTATCAAATTAATCTTTCTGGTCGAAATCATGTACACAAACATAAAAAAAAAAAAATGTAAAACACTTATAATGTTAATACCATATGTGAGCGTACGGTGTAGGGGAGTGGGTGCCGGATGTGCCCGGGCAACCCCCAAAATTTTGTAAATGAAGACCTACAATTTAGGTCAAAGAGTAAGGGATCTGTATTTTAATTTATATTGCTCAAATGAATGTAATTTATTCTAAAATATTTAGTAAAAATAAATTATGTTTCGTAATAGAAAAAATAAAACTAAATATTCGTGCAAATACTTCTTAGGATAATATAACAGCTACAATTGATTATAAAAGATAAATCATAAATAATTGTAACTACCTGAGAAAAATATACAAGATTCTAGGAAACATATTCATTGGGACTAATATACCACAATATTAAATAAAAAATTAAAGTTATGTTTATTTGATTATTTATACATAATAATTTATTAAAGATTCCTACACGTTTTTTGATAGGTCCCAAAATTATTATAGACACCCCTAAAATACAAGTCATGCGCATGCCTATACCAATACATTTCTTGTAAATAAAATAAAACAGAAAAAATGTAAATGTAATTCAAAAATGTTCAATGATAGTTAATGTAAGTTTTAAAAAACCATCCAATTAGAAATTAGCAGAAAGCGTTAATTACAAAACTTGGCAGACTAACTAATAAGCATTATTCTCAAAGTGGCTTTTCGGAAATAAAATTTTGTTTTGAAACACATGAGTAGAAACGAGTAGGAACGCAGATTAAATAAAATTTTATTCAAAATGGCAGGAATAGAAAAGCGCATATATTTCCCGAATTAATTTAAACATCTTAACAAGTTTCTTTGTATACGACAAAGCAGAGGTGACAGTAAATTTAATTAAAAGAGGAGCGTATTAATATACCCGGTATAACCCCTCCTCGGTGGTAATGGCTTACAATATCTTATATCGTAATAATATATTATAATTTTCTACTCGCATCGAAGACACCTGCAGTATCCCCGAGTGTGATCGGATAGCCGCGCACAAAATAATCGGTACTTACGGTCGGCATTGTCACCGGGCCATTTCACTTGAAAAAGATAAGCTTTCCGCTGGACCGTGTTTGATATTATAATTAAGTTAACAAACACTGTGAACTGATGAATAAAGTTTCTGTGGACCGTAAAGTTTTAGAAACGAAATCAATTAAAAGCTCCGAAGCTAAAAGTCGTCAGCATAGACCCTACTAGGATTAGGTATCACACTAGTAAGATAATATAATGTACCAACATTAATGAATTCGAATTAACTTATATCGATAACACTTAAAGGTTACAAATAATTCAACACGCAAAGCGTTATCAGCAAAGTACACCATTCCAAGTGTGTAGATACAAGACACATGATTTATATTCGATATTTAACCTTAGCTGTATGCAATAGTTACGAAAACGGGCTTGCTACGCTCTAATCACGTTTAATTGTTCGTATTACGGATATTTCCTTTGACAGCAGTTCAACCATTGACGCCAACCAGCTACCGTTTAGCTGTACATTTTCCATATTCCAAATAGCTAGCGAGAGCTTAATCTGGTATAATGTGTTGTGTGAATACTGATCTACGGCAGTTAGAATGTTATTACTGCGCATTTGACAACATCGATAAGTCTTGCATTGGGCTAACACTAGTTCCGGGTTATATCCAAAGCTTTACGTACGCCCGCGCACATTCTACTAACATAGCACGTTATTCAAGAGGCGTGGTCGCACGAGCACATGAAAAAGATAATCCGATGAATCCGGGTCGTCTTAGGGACAACTAGCACCGACCCTAAGTCCGTACCCGTCCAGGGCACCATTTTGGGTTCTACACCCTCCATTTGGTCATGTAGTTGTTTAACTATCCACCGTTTGTTCTGACAACCACTACGTCGCAACCTAAGTAATTGCCTCAACCTTAGACTGTTCATTATTCACTATTCTGCAGGTTGTTCTAGGTTTATTTATTCATTATTCCACATAATCGTGTTTATCTCAAATGATTCGTTTATAACTTGAAATTCCAACTTTATTGAAAATCGTTATGTTTCGTATTTATAACATATATTATCTGCTATCAAAAATATTATACAAAATAGATAACATTATTATGGATAAGATGCTAATGTAACTGATTTAATCTCGCTAAATTCGACATGTTATGTACTCACACAATGTGGCTTTATTATACTGTGAATATTATTCATAATTGATTTAAATCATTATTCTGAATAATGTTGAACATACACAAATTGAATTATTCAGAATATTTTTTATTTTTATTCATAATTAACACTCTTTAAAATAAAAAATTATTCTTTTTCACAAAATAATAATTTTTACGCTTCTCTTATTTTGGGTCCACCCGAGTAAGCTAGTGGTGATCCTCCTTAGATTGGACACTCGTCATCTAGTTTTACACGCCTCGACAAAATTTCTAGTCTTCTTAATTACGTATTCTCGTGTTTCTTTGAGATATTATAACAATTATTTTACTGCTTATCAAAAATGATTATACTTGTCGAACCAATGCCTAATAATAGGGCCAAGAATTTTCAAGTAGCTCCACGACCTTACTTGGTCAACCCCTGACGTCAGTTAAAAGGCGTATACAATCAGTTATTAATAAAAATAAAAAAAATTAGTTTGGATTTGGCTCCTATTTTTTAAGTAGAATACCTATAACTTTAATATATAGCTAAATATATACGATTTCAATACCCAGCAAAAAAAATCTGTATTGTCTTCACGTTTTTTTCGAGGCCGCGGCAGCGCTGTTTCATGCCAAAATTATCTGACTGCGGTACACAGATTATAACTCCATGAGTTTATCTTATACCGAGGCGTAAAAGAATGACAAGATTAATAAATTAAAAAACTCAAAACACAACAAAAATAATTTAATTTAATTTATCAGCAAAATGCATTAAACGAATAGAAACAAACATAATCAAAATAATAAACAATACTTGTCACAGTCAATAACATTTCGATAAGTCACAGTCCCGCTGACTAATAACGGTGGTCTGTGAACACAAGGCAGAATTAACCAATTGTTCCCAATTCTATAATCCACCTTTCAGCCTTATCCACATTGAAAGTAATAATAAATTAATTACAATGTATACTTCAATCTATACTATCACTACTTTAATATTGGTTTTTACTTTAAATAATGAACACTAAAAAGAGGCAAATGTATTTTAAAAAAAAAAATCTTATTAAATTTACATCTTCCCAAAAATAAATAAATATATACATTATGGTATGAAGTAAATAAACTTAGTTTTACCAAAATTGTACGATAAATAACCAAACTTTCATTACAACTAAAAAACATAATAATACCTATTAAAAGGTGTGCTATATGATGTGTAACCCGTGAGACAGTATTTGCTTAGTTTTTCATTCTGCATATTTTATCTAATATTCGTTGGACTATAATAATCAATATAGTTATTACAGTTAATTTGTATGCTATTATTAATCGACTATATAAAATTTGACTATAGAAAATAAACGTAGATAATCCAATATTTTATTATTGCATTTAGTTAAATAAATTCTAAACCATGTAAAAAATCAATTTTGAAGTTTTTTTCTTTAAAAAAAAGTTAAAACAAAAGAATGTGTCCATAATCGTGAATATTACATTTACCAACTCAAGCGTATTACAGCGGTATAAATTGTTTTAATTGTTAAGTAGAATAATTCAATTTCACGAAACTTTCGACCTGATTTAACGACCGTATACTGTTATACGTACTTAAATCTGTGAAATAATTTAATCAACGTTCCAACACATCTAGTATACGCATACGGTCAACGTTTTTATTTCACCTGTTATTGCTTTTATAAACGAATTAAGGTTTGGTTTATTACTTGAAGAAAAAAAAAATTACATAAAAAACGAGGCAAATAGGGATGAAAAATCACTACGCATTTTTGCTATGTTTACACCTCCATTCTATGTCCTTAACTATTGTTCTACTATTACTACAGTTGTATTTATCGATCTAAGATATTTTGACGTCAAAGGTCAAATAAATAAAACTAGTGTTAAGTATAAATCGTATCAAGTACCAAGGATATAACAAATAATATCCTATCGTTTAGCGTTTATTGCTTATACCTTATCGCAATTGTTAAAATTTGTCATTTGTCTATTTACTTTATTGCATTTGTATTACATTTTTACAATTGATTACATTTTTATAATTTAATTTCATCAATTTCTATATAAAGAAGTTTTATAAAAGTTAAAATGTAAAATCGTTTTGACGAGGTATTTTCTTTTTTATTTCTATTCATGAGTAATTTTTCGTTTTATGTCTGTTTTATTTATTATTTCATTAATTGCAATATTGTTTTTTTTTTTTTTGATAATAATTCGACTCATTTTACAAATTATTATATATAAGTACTACGTTAGTAATCTATGTATTTAAGTATTCAACTTATTACACTTAAGTAAAACGTACAAAAATATATAATAATCAATACTCATTTTTAAAGACAGTTAAATTAACATAACAACTAATTTGAAAGTAAAGCGGATAGTGTGTAGTATAAATAAAAAATTAAAAATAAGTACGTATAGCTGTGGCACTTATCAGCAATAAATATTAATACGATGTTATATATTATTCTTTAATAATGCCTACTTCATAATTGCATAAACTTAGTACAAGTGCATTTAATACATATAATTATGTACAATTTATACTACAAGGTAAAAAGAAAAACGAATCTCAAGGTAGATAAATCTCACGCTCAACATTATATTAAAAGACAATTAAGCTTCTACTATTTATTTTTAAATCTTCCCTTTGACTATAATTTATAATTGTTGAGATCCCATGCATTATTTTTAATTATTTTGAATGACATTTTATAATAAAATGCAACAAAAGAAACTTATTCGTTAATAATTGTATTACTTAAAACATAATTATCTTCAACTTATTAACTAATGGAGTGGTTATTGAACAGTATTATACTATAAACTGATTTTAAATATACATATATTTTGCAATTTATTGAAGCTATATTGTATTTCTGCACTGTTAAAATACCTAACAAAAATACTCTCTCACTCCCTCATAATCAATATTTTTGACTATCAAATAATTTCGATAGCCAACTTGATAATTATCTAATTCTAACTACATTTTTACTTTATTGTACAATAATATTTACTATTACAATTATATTATCTATTATTATGGATGTTATAATTTTGTCGATCATTTCACAATCAGTGAGCGCTGTTTTCAAACTTCTACGATATTCTAGTTATACTGATTAATGACCTTTCGTTTTTGAAAAATTTGAATTTATATATATAATGCAAATATAAAATGTACATAATGAATGAAATAATATATCACGGTTATACTGTATTAGTCGTGTTTGACTTACACATAATACGCAAAAAATAACTACTACTGTAGGTAATCACCTAATAATAATTAATGATAACGAATCCATGAAGTGAATTAATATATTCATTATGATGATACGAACTCATTAATGTGTTTGTCTTCTTTTTTATTCTTATACACCATGACTAAGTTTTGCAAATTTCACTCAAATGCAGATTAACTCATTTATCGTTAGCAATCACTAGTCGACAAAACTTCATATACATATATATATATATAAATATATTAGTACTTGAACAAGAAACTATCACTGACGCCGACATCACGTATTTATCTGCAAACGAAATTTAATGATGGGAAAAATCCGTATTTCTTGGTCCATTTGGGCACTACCATTGTATTCATTTTCATAAATACGGCTGTTTGTTTATACAAAAAGCAAAATAAAAGCGAGAAAAAAATCATATTTATATACATTTATATTATAGATAAAAGTGAATAGGTTTAATTTAATAAGAACGGGAAGGGATCATCATTCTCCATTGTATATATATATATATAACGATGGCAAAATTCGTGGTTTTTGGTGAATAGAAGCAAAAAATATTCTTGTTTTTTTTATTTTTTTTTTTTTTTTATCATAAACTTAAAATACGAAAAAGGATTCTTTTGAATATCATTCGTTACAAATTTCTTATATATTTCGCCAATATACTCAACCACTATATAATACCGTTCCTGAGTTAGTACGCTTATTAATACGATGGATCATTAATGCGTGGTCATAGGTTTCCTTGAACTTATGATTTCTATCTTCTAAGGAGTGTACGACTCACGAACATTCCAAGATTCCAAGGTTTTTATTTTTTTATTTCCATACAGAAATATCAACTACGGTAGAAAAAAAACGTCCTATATTTGACTAAGCAACGTAATTATTTGTATATATATCATTTAAAAATAAGTTTTAGAAAATTTACTATGGGTGTCATCTTAATCGGGAACGTTATTTTTAATTTTTATTTTTTCACTCATATTTTTAATGTAGGCTTCAGACCTTTTTTAATACTGTAACTAGGAAAACATAAACAAGGTCAAGGGACTGAAGTATTTTGCGGTAACTGCAATTGATAATAGCCTGAACTAAACAGGAAAAAAAACCTATAAAATACCCTCACGAGCATAAGAACTAATTCAAAATTATTTTAAAAATACCAAAAATGTCAATAATTATTATTATTTGAAAAAACGCATTTCTGTAAAAAGCTATCTCCTTATATCGGAGTACCCTGGAGTAAATATTGAACCTGCTTACTGTTATCAGAATTCAGGATAATTAGATACATATATAATTTACTGTCATACTGCTATAATAGAAATTTGCGAAGCGAAAAAAAACCCTCAACTATCCAGTGTGCAATAGTGTGATTTCCAATACTATGTGATATTCTGTTTAGATCTCAAATGTGACCTCCCCGTTTTATATCCATTAGCCATCTCATAAGCATCATTGAAAACTTATCGCAAAAAAGACTTCCATACGTAGGCACATTTTGATTAAACATGTAATGTAAATTATTAATCTGTATGCGAAATACTGTTTGAGTTCCAAAATTAACTAAACATTTCAATTTCTATGTGTCATCGCATGAAGTTCGGGATAATCTAGTTACATTAAGGACTTCTATGCGTAGTTCAATTTGTAATGAGTAGGCTTAGGGACTTCTAGCATTTGCATACTTTTTTAATTATTGTTAAATATAGCAGAGTGCGAAATAAATTCGTTTCTCGATGCCATGATATCAGATCTAAAATTTGAATGTGCATATTTTTGCATATTCGATAGATTTTGCAGGAGAGTGCATATTTTAAATTTTTTATACTTATTTTGCATATTTTGACAATTTTTTTAAATTTAAAATTAAAAACTATAGATACATATAATTATATATACATGTTTCAAACGATCGAAAAAAAAATGTACTTAATATGCTATTATACTGTAATAATTAGTACTTAGTATTTCCAGTAATATGCTATCTGCAAACTACCTCACATCGGTGCAACACGATTGCGCACTTTTTACTTTTTTACCTGATAAAAACACAACACGATTGCGCACTTTTT
>NW_020271856.1:724878-731642 GCF_003268045.1 Sipha flava | reverse complement strand
TTTTTACCTGATAAAAACACAACACGATTGCGCACTTTTTACCTTTTTTTATCTTATAATTATTATCAGTAATTTTACCATATCATTTTTAAACTAAGGTCCGAGAATTGAAAGCGTAGCTATTTAAATTTAATAATATAGCAAATAAAAATTGAAATTTAGGACTATTGCGTGGCTTATAATTTATAAATAAAATAATATACAAATAATTAGTAGTTGAATACATAATGTGGCTTATACAACATATAAATATACATTTTTATCTTATATTTATCAGTTAAGAATTTAGTATAATATAATTATTGTTTGAATAAAAAAATTAAAAAAAATTAACAAAAATCAAAAAATATTTACAACTTTCTAGCACAAAAACGTGGTCCTAACGTTAACAAATAATTATTTAACGACATTTCATTATTTTTATATTTTTTCCAAGTATCAATTATAAATACAATATTTTCTTCTTGCTCTTTACGAGGCTTGTTAATATTTTTTTGTTTTATACTAAATATTTTTAAATAAGATTCACTTTGAATATCCAATAAAATATGTAAAACTTGATGAATAGACGGATGAGATGTATAAAACTGTGCATTATAGTGGTTATGGAAAGACTCTGGTCCATTGGTCGTTCTTGCCTCTGTTGAAGGTTCAGTTGCCCATAAAATCGATGGAAAAACAGCATCAGATGATATATAATTGTTCAGTATATAATCAGTAAATTCAAAATTATCAGTAGGGCTATTTTCAATTAAATAAGTAAAAGCATTTTCTACATCTTCCGTGGGTAAAAATCCGAGTGCAAAAAATTGTTTCAACCAAACGCCTAGTTCAGATTTTGAATTATAATTTTTTAATAAATTACTGTCGCTTTGAATTTTCCTGAACCAAGATTGGCCTAAATGAAATCTGCAGGCCATAATTTTGCAGTTCGGGAAAAAATGTCTAACAGCATTATGAGCACTTTTTTCAAAATCAAAATGAAAATTTGAATGCTTTAATGTATTTTTTATATCTATGTCAATACATTTTAAACATAAATTAATAATTGTGTGCCACATTTGTATATAAGTTTCAGTTGATTTTGAAATTAAAAAACAGTAAATTACAGGAACATAAAACCCATTTTGTAATATATGTATTGAATACAGTTGTTCAAAATATTTGGGCGCATATGAAAACGTCCCGTCTGCAAAAATATGAGAAGATTGACTCAATAATTCAAGATTGGTTTTACAAGTGAATATAACTGGACTTGAAGTTTTTTCCATGTGACAAAATAGTTCACCAGTATTAGTTGTAATATTTTCACGACCATCAAACAACTGACTTATCGCTTCCTCTAAAGATTTTGGAATTTTTTTGCATATGCTTTCTACGTTTATCGTACATACACTTTCTCCATAACTTTATATCAGAATAAACGGGCTGGATATATTTTTCGGTATTTCTAAGTTCTTGCCTAATTATTTTATTTGGCCTTGTGAGAAGATCATTTTCACATTTTCTTTTTAAACGAGAACTTACAATTTGCCTACCAACAATATTTTCTGGAATCACGCCATGTGTGTGCTCATTTAATATACTTATCATAATATTTTAGTCACATCCTTGTCAACAAGTAAACTAGCAGAACAATTTTTATTTGTACAGCGATACCGAATGTTCCCACACTTTTTCAGAACTTTAAATTCACTATATTTATAATCATCAACTAAAATGCATGGCTTACCTTTTTCTGTTTCGAATTTTTTTTTAATTTGTTTTTCCATTTTTTCAAAATGAAATTGTACGAAAATAAAATGGAAATATGTACTTTGCGCGATATGAGTTTGCCACAATGACGTGCGTATGTGACTGACGACTGCCACACTATACATATCGTTATTAACGTACAGGATTGTCGGGATTAGATAACTATCAATAAAATCCGGTGAAATAAATATTATCGGATGTGAATACGTTGGAAAAACAATATGTTTAAAACCACAGTCACTAACACTTATCATTTATTATAGTAATAAAATATTATTTACAATTGTGTATAGGTACGTATACTATACTATAAGTGGGTTTCTTAAACTTACTATTTATTTATGTCCATCATTTACGCCAAAAATATTAAATTAAATTAATTTTGTGCACAATCGTGTGGTGTTTTTTCAAATATAAAAAGGTAAAAAGTGCGCAATCGTGTTACGGCCAACTCACATATCTTGTTATAATTTTTGTGTAAGCATAAATAATACTATAAACCCGTAATGATCGTATCTGGATATCGACCGGTTATTGATAAAGATAATAGTCAATATAGAATAATAGATTATTTATTTAGTATTCAGTTCAGTCGATTACTGTCCGTCGTTATTTTTGCGTCTCGCAACCACGCAACGTCGAATCATACATAAAACGTCGTACGTATTTTGTAACATTATGTATTGCCGAAAGTACAAGTCTACGAGTAGCCGACTACAAATTTTTGTTTCGAAGTTTAAAGATAAATTTATATCCGATGGACACGTTTTATTTTGTGTACTATGTGGTAATTTTTTTTTTTTAATACATACAAATGCATATTATAATGCATATTTTAATGATTTTAGAAGCATATTTGCATACATATTTGTGTATTTTTTAGAGCTAAAAGACCCTAAGCCTAGTAATGAGTAATAACCATGTTAAGCAAAAAATAAAAGACCAAAATATATGTATATAACGTTTTCTTGCGGTCAATTATTTATTATTTATTATTTATTAACGAAACATAATTTGAAATACCAAACTTTTATTCTGCCGGACCCTTAGGGATAATAAAAATGATCGCGGACCCCTTACTACAAATAAAAATTAAAAAACAATAATATATAATAATACTTTGTAAATTTTAAATTTACTTTCGCGGACCCCCTCCGGTATACGTGCGGAGCCCTAAGGGTCCGTGGACCACAGTTTGGGAAACGCTGTTGTAGACTATAGTAATAACTATAATGATACAAACGGAACCTGTCCTACCACTAGCGATTATCAGACCATGGATTTTTATTGAATTGGTAAATCTATATAAATTATCTACAAAATAAGATTATATTTAACATTTTCATTATGCCTATAATGGCCATAATAGTATGATGAACAAAGTAAATCGAAAAACGCGCATTTATTGGTATGTTGTGTACGTTACATCTGTATAATAATAAATTATAAGAATTATCACGAAGGGTTTTACCCGCAACATCATATCAAGTTGTATCATTCTAATTGCATTATTTTCGAATATATTGATATTGTTATATATATAATTACGTTGTTATCAGATATTGTATATTTTCGTCATCCCGACGGTCGCTGTCGAACTGTATACTTATGATTTGGTAATGGTTTATGATTTATTATTTTATTTTGTGGTCGTTGCTCCCTATTTTATTACATTTCATTTTACGTTTTATGTTTGACAATAAAGAAATATCTATTATTAAATATGAATATAATAAATTATATACCTAAATAATTTACTGAAAATTATTCCTAATAATACCAAATAGTTTATATATTATAATATACTATAAAAATAAAAATGTATTGCAAATACCAGTATATTTACCACCAGTTTCGATATAAAAGACCATCACCGATTTATTAGAGTTGGAGGTATTTTCGGTATTTACCGAATATTCAGTATATACTATAGATATATATCGAATGTATGATATATACACCGAATGTACGGTATTTACCGTTTTATCGTTATTTACCGTGGATCGGTAATTATTATCAAAAGACAAAAATAATAAATATGACAATTAACTATTAACATTATTTACACAGCAAGCCGCAAGGTCATATAGCATATAATAAAAATACATTTAGAGGATAGTCGATAGCGCAAAATGAATAAAATGTTTATTAAACGCCATTATATTTTATACTTTTATAGTATTTATTATGAAGTATTCATGTAGACGAAGGCTAAAGAATAAAAAACCACTATAGACAATGAGAGTGAGACACGAAACTCCACCAGCTCATCTTTAATTGTATTATCTGATTATCATAAGATAAATTACTGAAAACACAATTGGACACATAATGGGGGCTCCTATTCTTGGGAGCATAAATAATAATAAAATTATATATTCTCTCAAATCTCAACGATATTATCAATTTGTCGCTTAAAAACGGTATTAGAGTTATTTATTGTTTTAATGGCATTTATCGAGTAGGCAGTATATACAGAGCGAGAAGAATATACCGAGCGAGCGACTATTACCGAGTGACCGGTAATTACCGAACGAGCGGTATTTATCGTCTACACGGTATTTATTGATATATACCGATATACCGTTAAAAACCGGTATGTAAACACATACCGAATACCGGTGGGTAAATTTCACATACCGCCAATTCTACGATTTATTTATAAACGCATCATTGTATAATGTTACATATATAATGTTTACTTTTACTTTTAGTATACTAAATTATTTACTACTAAATGTCTCGATAAGGTGTCCCAGTAGTATAGGTATAGGAATAGGTAGGTAGTGGGAACGGTTCAAATCTCGGCGAGCATGAAATAAACTTATAAACTTACTTTGGTTTTTTATTTTATTTTCTGGACAGTAATCATTGCGAAGTCTATGCTCAGGAAATGAGAAATTCCGTTAATATTTATGTACTAACATTGTCTCAATATGACATTATTGACTACTCAAAGTAAACACATGTTGATATTGCATACAGTAACTTCGTTCAACCCGGCGTTAAGCGTCCATAGCACATCTCTAAGAAGTCAACAGGCACTTATTCATAATTTCTCAACCGTCAGTGTAACAAATATGCGACTACTATGCTATAAGATTTTGCACACATAGTAAGTACTATTTTTAACAGCGAATACTTCAATAGAACCTATTTAAGTATATAAATACAAATAGATACAAATTAATATTATGAGTTAACTACAGATGGTCGGAATAAGAAAATTTGTTAAAGTGTATAATTTAAATTAAATCATTTTTATTTGTATCTAATACACTCGCAGTAATCTTATCTATGTAGATCATTAAAATTATAGATGGAATCCAAATTACTACGATTGAAATTTTAAATAACTCGTATTATCCAAATTCCATCCCTGAAAGAAAATCATTAAAATTAACGCGTTGGACCTGTTTTATAAAAATGCGT
Source organism: Sipha flava (assembly GCF_003268045.1). NCBI lineage: Eukaryota > Metazoa > Arthropoda > Insecta > Hemiptera > Aphididae > Sipha > Sipha flava. The sequence continues at coordinate 726,455 of NW_020271856.1, read as the reverse complement.
GATAAATAACTATAATAACGAACTGAAAAAACTAATCTAATGTCTTGTATTTTTTCACAATATTTATGTACTGACGACCACGGTTTTATTATTTTACTTCGAAATTATTTCCCATATTTTCTAAAAGTAATCTAAAACCAAGCATACATACATTTGAGTATTTTTTTGTATAATACATTTTTAGAACTAATCATTACGTTAATGTTTTGTCCCAGTATAATGGAAATAAAACGAACGCACTTCGATATTATTCAACTCTTTCCATATAAAACAAATTCCCATAATAACGCCGCCGTCATCTCTAATAATTTTGAGTATTCGGCTCCGTTATTATAAACCATAGAAATTTATTTATTTATTTCTATTACTATTATTTATTTTCCAGTTCATCAACGAAAATGACATCCCGGAACATTTTGTGTTTTGTATGATTAACTGCCAGGACCACACCGCACATATAGTACTATTAATCCCGTTGCAAAATAATGGTGGCGTTGCCTTTGTAGACATTTTACTAATTCAATGTTGACATGATATACTTGTTTCTTCTGTCCAATTTCTAGTACCACCAAAAATTAATCTAACAAAATTTAATTTACCTACCGCTTTGCATATTAATTATTTAGTGCAACTGATTTTTACATAGTTCGAATTATACAAATGAAACTTATTCTACTACGATTTTAAGTTTATTAAAATATTCATTTTATAATATTCATTAAAAAATACATTTTTCTTACTTTGAACGGTAAACACTTGTGTATAGAACATTCAAACCATATACTATGACTTGTGTGTCATAATAATAAGCATTATTATAAATGTCTAATTATCACATTAAACAATCAATCGTTCACATATACCTATTAATAGTCGATATTAAAACAATTTTTTTTTTTTAGTATTTATACCATTTATTTTTAGAATTTACATTATATATTTTACAATTTAAAATAAAATTATGGTTTGTCAACTTTCTTTAAGCAAACAAGCATGTGTTGAAGATTGAGAGTTAAATCAACGATTAATTTCTAATTTTATAAAAAATACATAAATACATAAAATGTACTTATTAAAGGTACATAAGAGTGGTGTACATGTGGTCTAAATCACATATAAAATATAAGATATGGGTGCAGGTAAAAATAAAATATAAGTATACATATCAATATAAAAATAATAATAAATGGATCATTGCTCAAATAACAATAATTTATTTAGATATCTATTTACATTTGTTGTTGAGTTAAATCGAAGATATTTTTTATCATTTAGATTTAGAGAATTGAATAATTAGGTCCTAAATAATCCATACATTTCTGGCCGATACTTTTTTTAGATAGTTTATTTTTAAATCATAAGCTAACAGTGTTGGGAATAGATAATACAAAATTTATCTAGATAAAGATAATAGATAAAAAAAATTAAAATAAATAAAGATAAAAGATAATTTCATTTTTATCTAGATAAAAAAAAGAAATTTTCAAAAAATGTTATTTTTCGGTCAGTATTTTATATTATAATAATATTTATGAAGACTCAATTATAATCAGGGGCATATTTAGAAACTTCTTAAT